>NC_085020.1:2345442-2420436 GCF_963692335.1 Osmerus eperlanus
GTGTGTGTGTGTGTGTGTGTGGCATCATGGTGAATGATTGGAGACTAGGCACAAAGGCACAGGCCATCAATCTGTCACATGTGAATGTGTGTCCTTTCATCTTGAGCTCCATCAGCAGTATGTGCTTCCTCTCCACCAGGGGCGGCAGGCCAGCACTACAGGACAGAGGGTCCAGGCCAGCACTACAGGACAGAGGGTCCAGGCCAGCACTACAGGACAGAGGGTCCAGGCCAGCACTACAGGACAGAGGGTCCAGGCCAGCACTACAGGACAGAGGGTCCAGGCCAGCACTACAGGACAGAGGGTCCAGGCCAGCACTACAGGACAGAGGGTCCAGGCCAGGCCGGATCGTTCTAGACACCACTGTAAACTTATCAGGACTAAAACGGTGCGGAGGAATGGAATAAATGGTGTTGTTTTGAAGTGTACACACACACACACACAAACACCTTTCCCCACCCCTCTCATCTCCAGTAACCTCACATATGGGGATGATTTTTACAAAGTGAGCACACACACCCCTCTCCCCTCCTCACCTCCGGTGACCTCACACATGGGGGTGATGGCTGAGTCGTCCTGGGGAACCCCTCCCAGGGGCTCAGGGTCCACGGAGGCGTGGCCGGAGATGCGCAGCACCAGGGCGAAGAGACGCTGGTCCCAGCGGAAGGGCTCCTTGGTCAGCTCGCTGCCCGGCAGGGGGGTGGTCAGGGGCAGGTGCAGCTGGAGGAGGGGGAGGAGAGAGAGGGAGGAGAGAGGGGGAGGAGGAGGAGAGAGAGGGAGAAGGAGAGAGGGAGGAGAGAGGGGGAGGAGGAGGAGAGAGAGGGAGAAGGAGAGAGGGAGGAGAGAGGGGGAGGTGGGAGGAGTGAGAGGGGGAGGAGGGAGGGGGAGGAGGAGGAGAGAGAGGGAGGAGAGAGAGGGAGGAGAGAGGGGGAGGTGGGAGGAGTGAGAGGGGGAGGAGGGAGGGGGAGGAGGAGGAGAGAGAGGGAGGAGAAGGAGAGAGAGGGAGGAGAGAGGGGGAGGTGGGAGGAGTGAGAGGGGGAGGAGAGAGGTGGGTAGGAAGTGAGGGGGGAAAGCATGAGGTAAAGAGAGAAAGACAAAACAGACAGAGGTATGAGAGATGGAGAGATCTAGACAGTGGTAGAACAGACCAGACAGGGGGTGTGAGAGGAACTGAATGTCTGAGTGATGGACTTGTTCCACACGGCGCTGGGATGAGTTCAAGATCTAGGTTAAACCGTGAGTGTGTGAGAGAGATGGAGACCTAAACGAGGTCATGTGGAGAGTCTGAACACACAGAGTGTGTGTGTGATGAAGACAGGCTTCAGCAGCTCCTAAACCAGACACATTTCTCTAAACACTGACACAGCCAAGTCCACCAACACTTGACACACTAAACACAGGCTTGCCTTCTGGAACAATCTATTTCTAGACATTCCTTTCACCTAAATCTGGTTCCATGGTCATGCTGTAAGTGGTTTTAATAGCTCAGTCGTGTCTCCACTGGAAGAGAAATGTTTTGCTTGCTTGCTGAGGGTGTGTGGGAGAGAGAGAACCTGAGCTCTAACAGAAGCCCTGGTTTAGACAGCAGTGGTCCGAGGGCCTGGTCTAACGTCACTCCTCTGGGAGAGCTGAGCCACGCATGGGAGGTTTAGCCTGGACGAACTGACGGCCAGCCCGTACTGGCCTCAACAGCCCCGTAGAGCTGCACCATAGCCTGCCATGGACATGGTTGACCAAGATGTGGATCTCAAATATGGCTTTGTTAAACTACAGCTCAGCAAGCCACGTCATTGGCTGTGTTGACACTTCATCGTAAACAAAGACCACATCCTGTGTTGTTAGCATGTTGGGGTTGTGACTCTGCCAGCCTGTTGCTTGGCAACACTGCATCTGCCATCCAGGGATAGAGTGTCTCTATAGAGTGTCTCTATCCCTGGGTCTCCCTGAGTGTGTCTCTGAGTGTGTAGACATTATGTAGACATTATGTAGACATTATGCAGACAGCTGTGTCAGGGAGGAGGTGATGCTTGTGGTAAACTTGAGGAGGCGGAGCCTAAGAGGGCCCACACAGCAACAGGAAGTGATCCTGTCCGTTACACCCCCGTCTCCGTGGAGACCATTGCTGACCTCTTCCTGGACTCCACCGCTGCTGGTCAGCTTGTTGCCGTCGGTGATAGCTACTATGATGGCCGGCTCCAGAAAAAAGGGATTCCTGCCCTGTAAAGAAAAACAGAGAGAGAGAGATCATTCAAACTAAGCATGTGTCCAAAATGTCATTTTAAGAAAGCATAAACAATGTTGCATTCACAGTCAAAGTATTTACAAAGTACTCCAAAAAAGGCCTTTATTTACATTCTGCATGATCTCACCATAAAGACCATCGTTAATAAATCAATATCTGACTTGAGACACATTCAGCATGACAGACATCCAGTGAAAGGAGGAGCAGGAGTCAGGGAGAGAGAGAGCGAGGGAGGAATGGTGGAGGGAGAGAGAGAGCGAGGAATGGTGGAGGGAGAGAGAGCGAGGGAGGAATGGTGGAGGGAGAGAGAGAGCGAGGGAGGAATGGTGGAGGGAGAGAGAGCGAGGGAGGAATGGTGGAGATAGAGAGAGCGAGGGAGGAATGGTGGAGGGAGAGAGAGAACGAGGGAGGAATGGTGGAGGGAGAGAGAGAGCGAGGGAGGAATGGTGGAGGGAGAGAGAGAGCGAGGGAGGAATGGTGGAGGGAGAGAGAGAGCGAGGGAGGAATGGTGGAGGGAGAGAGAGAGCGAGGGAGGAATGGTGGAGGGAGAGAGAGAGCGAGGGAGGAATGGTGGAGGGAGAGAGAGAGCGAGGTAGGAATGGTAGAGGGAGAGAGAGAGCGAGGTAGGAATGGTGGAGGGAGAGAGAGAGCGAGGGAGGAATGGTGGAGGGAGAGAGAGAACAAGACTGGGTGTGAGTCAGAGGTGAGAAACGAGACGATTAAAATCTAGACTAGAGCAGCATACTACTCTGTCCATCTTGTAATCCCACGACACAAATCTCTGAAATACACAGGATGTTTTTGTGACAGTGACACAACACTAATCTCTGAAATACACATTCTCTACACCTGTTAAACACTTAACTCTCCCTTTAAATAAGAAAATACTAATTTTCTTCAAGCGTTGTGAAACACTGACCCGATGACAAACACGGCATATCCCTTTAGTATAGCCAGGCTCTGCACAGCCCAAAGCACAGCCACGTATAGTCAGGCTCCACACAGCCCAAAGCACAGCCACGTATAGTCAGGCTCCACACAGCCCAAAGCACAGCCACGTATAGTCAGGCTCCACACAGCCCAAAGCACAGCCACGTATAGTCAGGCTCCACACAGCCCAAAGCACAGCCACGTATAGTCAGGCTCTGCACAGCCCAAAGCACAGCCACGTATAGTCAGGCTCTGCACAGCCCACAGCACAGCCACGTATAGTCAGGCTCTGCACAGCCCACAGCACAGCCACGTATAGTCAGGCTCTGCACAGCCCAAAGCACAGCCACGTATAGTCAGGCTCTGCACAGCCCAAAGCACAGCCACGTATAGTCAGGCTCTGCACAGCCCACAGCACAGCCACGTATAGTCAGGCTCTGCACAGCCCACAGCACAGCCACAGGTACACAAAGCCCTGAACATGTCGACATGGCTGACCTGCTGGATACCCTGAGGCTCACTATGACACTGATGGTTATTAATGCCAGCATCTCCCTCCCCTCCAAGTCTATTTCTGCTGAGCAATACATTTGGAGTTACATAAAAAGTCCACAGTCCCACATTCGGGAAGACAGTGTAGGGTTTCCATGACAACCTAGATTTCCCTCTCAGATCAGCCTGGCGATAGGAGACGTCCATGATGTAGCATGCTAATGTGTCGAGTTACCCACCCGTCAGTCCTGGAAGCTTCACATCCCATAACATTCAAACCCAGCTCTTTTGTGAACACACTGCCACAAGTCAAACCATTGCTTCTTGGTGCTCCTCAAAGTTAACGTAAGAGAAATATCCCCTGGGTTTGTTCTGCTCAGGCAAATCCATGTATACCTATGTGTCTGCCAATCTAGTACACTAAGCAGGAGTTGAGTCCATGTGCATTGGCATGTTGCCAGGTCTGCTAACACACCGATAGAAAGGGCTAATCAGATCTCCATCAGGTCAGTTGCCAGGTTGGCGTTATCCCCCCTGCAGTTTCCTCATCTCTCCCTCTTGTTCAACCTCTGTCTCCTGAAAATCTAATCAATCTACATTACCTACAGGCTGGTCACACATTACCTACTCTCTCCTTCCTTCCTTCTCTCTCACCCTCCCTCCCTCCCTTTCTCTCCAGGGAGGGTGATTTCAGACGCCTGGCAACCAGGAGAGCTCTTCATCACTGTACAGAGAAACCCATCAAGTCTGCTGGCTGCCGCCACACACACCTCCTTGTCACCCTCTCCCTCTCCTCACCTCTGATGTGAGTCAGTGAACTCTGCTACTAAACTACTACACACTTCCCAGATAACACCACACCCTAGTGGAAGAGATCAAAAATATTACAACACGGCTCATCTAAGACCTATACTCTACTCAAGGCTATGGTATCTTGTTACAAATCTAACCCTTATCCCTGTATCCTGACTACATTTACATTTAGTCATTTAGCAGACGCTCTTATCCAGAGCGACTTACAGTAAGTACAGGGACATTCCCCCCGAGGAGGGTAGGGTGAAGTGCCTTGCCCAAGGACACAACGTCATTTGGCACGGCTGGGAATCGAACTGGCAACCTTCAGATTACTAGCCCGACTCCCTCACCGCTTAGCCACCTGACTCCCCTGACTAACACCAGAAAATATATTTCTGTATCTGAGGACAAATGAGAATGCCTCCCTTTTCCATATACATGCCAACAGGCTATAAGACACTGGGGCCCTGCTCATATCTCATCATGTGGTGATACGAGCGCACACCTCCACTCCCACACACTCAACCTCAACGCGAGTGCTTTCTCTAAACTCCCGGCTGCATCTCAACAGTCCAGCCCTGCCTCCTTCCACCTCCACACGTAACCTCACTGTGTAGAGAATCCTTTGCCTGAACCTCCCATGTGGCTGGGGACACAGAGGGAGCCAGTGTCAGCTACTTAGACACAGCCGAGGCCAGACGTAAACAAAGACGCGCTGAGAGAGGATGACGCTCGGGAGGGGCGTGGCCAGACGAGAAGGGGGAAAGTGAAGCGTTGCCGCTTTCGAACTAGCCCCTGATCCTCGCAGGCTGAGGGAGTTCAAACTAGCCCCTGATCATCGCAGGCTGAGGGAGGACGGACTCCAATTTAGACCAACAACACAACACACACGCGCGATTGAGGCGTGTGAGTCAGCGAGTTCGTCTTCACATGCCCGTGTCGGTCAGTGTGTGTATGTAAGGTGTGTGCGGGCACGTCTGCCCTGCTTGTGTGCCCATGTCCCTGCGCCAGGCATGCTGTGCCCCGTCTGCAGTGAGAGAACCACTTCAGTCCCCTGGCCCGTTCAGCTGCATACATTATTCATATCTGTACGTATGCATTATCCTTGAGGAGTCCTGAGGTCTCCCCCCAGCCTCCCTGGTTAAACCTGGATGCCTCCTTTCATAATAACAGGGTACTTATCAGCTCACAAACCTTCACCAATACTGGACGCTTACAGCTCTAGACGTGCCATCTATTCACGAGGATCTGCCTGGACTGAGGACCGGAGTGTGGCAAAAAAGGGACGTACTTACCGAGACCAGGGGTAAAATCCACTGGCCTTAAACATCCAGTGTGACTATAACAGGCATGTCAACATTGAGACCTAATGAATGTCTAGCCTGTGAAAATCGCTGTGGGAGATGTAGTTCTAAACAAAGCAGGAAGTCCCCTCTGTAGGAACAACAAGTGGGCTAATCTTATCTCCAACTGTCAACGGTCTGACGATGCTCATTAAGAGAAATAAGAGTGAAGTGGTTTCAACAGCTCCCCTGAGGAGGAATGTGGCCCTTTGCCTTCTAGAGAAACAAGAAAACGACAATTGGAAACATTGTGAAACTATGTTAGAAATGTGCCAACGTGTTAATGACTTTTAGAGGTGTTCAAACTTCTCCTGCCCCAGTCTGTGACTATCATGTACGTTTATGTGTACATCAGTTATGCTTCTAAACCTTTCCACATACTGCATGTGTAGTGTACTTCGCAAATACATCTTGTTTTTAAACAGTATCAGATATCATTTATGTACACTGCTGCGCCAGTCCCAAGATTTATCTTACATTAATTTGACAATAACTTAATGTACAACGCTACTTTGAACGTTCCATTATACTGGAAAAATTCCTATATGTGCCATCGAAAACAGGGGCATTGGATCGACCTCGGAAACTAACCAAGAAACTAGAAAAAGGTTTCAGATGTTGACAGGGTGTGAGACGGCTCTGTTTTTGTATCCTTCCGCCGCGCTCCCTCAGGAGGGCACGTGGGACAGTGTGCAGGTTTGGGATGCTTGTACGACTGTGAGATGAGGGCCTTTGGGAGGTGTGGGCAGATCATGGTAGGGGCACTAGAACATAAGCTGCTGTAACGTCTCCCTCTCCTCGCTATCTTTGTATACAACATACCTGTCCATAGTTGTCTATCCCAGTGACTAATCTATTGAGATTGAGTAAATCAAAAGCAGTCCTCAAAGATTGGCCAATTGCTGTGAGTCCATTGGCCTGAAGGTTTCTCAGCTCTGTCATGAAGGTCGAGTGGCTCTCTTTCCATCCAGCCTTATGAGGGAGACAAAAGTTGAATTAATCATTAACAACATGTGTACAACAAGTGCACTTCATTTTTATTTTTTTAAAGGGAGACGTTTCTGCTTCCAGTCAAAACATTGCTAGCAGTCAAGGGTCAGGTGAAATATCAACTTTGACATTGTTTATCTTGAGACTTGATTGAGAACAGATAGGCCGTTTACTTTTCGTTTTATTTCGCTATTAAGTCAAGCAAAACAGCAATGTCTACGCTGTATAGGGAACATTTACTTTAATCGCCATCTGTAAACGTTTTTGATGGGACGAAAACACAGTTTCCATTCTGTGCTAGTAAAGTCACCTCCTCTCCTTCCAACTTGACACCACCTCGCTATCTATTTGTATAAATATCACCCATAGTTCCTTGCAGCTCACATTGAAACAAAATGTCGGCCATGTTTTAAAGGGGGTATGAAAGCTCCTCCTGAAGATTTTTTTTCTACACAATTGATGTGATGATCGGACAACGTGGTGGAGCGATGAGATGCAATGTAGCTGAAGCTGGACATGACCGAAAATAAACTATACCTTTATTCCGACGGGAACGTCCTCAAAATTTACCAACATATACCGGTCTCCTCTGCTCGCGGGGTCTCTCCCTCTGAGCTGTGGAAAGAATAAAGAACTATTTAGCCACGATTGTCGTTATGTTAGCTATGTTGACAGGTTGGCTTGGTTATTTTATATCACAACCGCGATCCCGCCCTCGTGGGGTCTTCAGAACGGTTCGTCCAGAGGTTACAGTACCTTCATGAAAGTCTCAACAGCGCCTTTTGCTATGTCCAGATAGGTAGTGCCCAGATGGGTGCGCTGGTTCATTGAAGCGGACGTGTCTATCAGAAAAAGTAACACGGGCATTGTGTTAGTGATGACACGTTCTGCATGGACTTGATGTCAGTGCAACCGACCAAAACGCAAAAAATCTTTTGTTCTCCCTCCGCCTCTATCACACTCCTTCTAGCTAGCTAGCTAGCGGGCTAACTGTCTCACACATTCTTAAAAAAAAGTATAGAATAGTGAGTCTAAATGCCCTTCGTCTATAAACTTAAATAAAAACCTCAAACCCTATGGGCAGGTTATTGATTTGCGAGGGATTTTGTTGTTTTTGATAATATTTTGTAAGAAAAAATTAGTTTCATGAACACTACTTTCCCCGTCACATCCTATCCCTGTTTCTCCCTACACTGAATGCGCTCTGACTTGTCCACTGGTTTTAACCTCGGCTCCGCACTTGACACCGCCTCCCAAGCGGTCTTTGAGCGTCACGTGTAAATTCATTCGGTTACTGATAGGCTGTTTGAACTTAGCTATTACCATATTTAAATCAGACTTTGGCCACACGACTCTCAAGCGCATGTCTGCTTTGACGAATGCGCGAATATATATTTTATTATCAAGCAATGAAAATGGATTTAGAGTTAGTTTAGCAATTAAACGTATTAGCTCTATATGAAACCAAACTCATCACGATATTCAAAAATACATAGTTAATGAAAAACGTAACAGAGTAGTTTATAAATCTGAAGAAAAACATTATGTTCTAAAGTTATCACTCTGAGTGAAAGGCACTGGATACGGTGGCTAATTTGAGTTTATATGATCACCTGTTTGAGACTAAATTTGTGCTAGTCATTACATTATCCCTTTACTGTGAAATGTTTCAGCGATAGCGTTGAAGAATAATTTGATAATTTGCATGATCTGGCATAACGCTAAAAGCTTGCAATGATAGTTCTTGACTTCCGCAAAAGTCTGTAAACATCCGGCAGATTGCCAGTCTAGTTATTTCCATATCTATGTTTGAGTGATACTGTGGGCGTACTGTAGGTGAACGTTACTGTCAGCTGACCAGCAACATCCCTGGCTGTCACAACATACTTGATACTGAATCTGTCTACATGCGGCTAAGCTAAGCAGAAGCAACTACCACATCACATCTATGTGATTTCGGTGGTATGTTTTCCAGAGCAAAACCTGCCGAAGGAGGTCTCTATGGCGGCAGAGATGCACCCCACACCACAGACTCGGAAGCCTGTTCTGCAGAGCACAATCGAGGCTTTCCAAGATGTAGTGAGCACAGCGGTAATCATCCCGAAGGAAGACGGGGTTATCAGCGTTTCTGAGGACAGGTACAACCGCGTGTTGTCCAGCTTTTGTGGGAATAAACGTTAGCTAGCTAGCTGCGATACATGTTTTTCAAATGACATAAATTATAATCATGTTACGCCTGTTGTATATGCTTGTATTAGAAAAAAAATCGCATTTAGAAGGGGATTAGAGAGTGGGTTGACCCGGCCATAAACTGTTCTTTCGGCCATTGCTCGCGTTTGCACGGAATTATTTGACCTGGAACTACGCACATCATGCTATACTGGTCACCTCACCATACCAGTATACTGGACATGGTCAAGTAGTCTCTGTAACTTGCGGAATTGCCTCTAAGTGAATAAAGCAGCAATTCATGTCTAAGTCAGCTGACACGGAGCCTTGTAATTTCTACTCAAGTGCGCTGGGGCACATGAAACATTTGACCCACAAGCGAACATACGGTCTTTTTCATCGTAGCCGACGTGATATATTTTTGTTAATTTACCCTTATTATAAATGCCAAGTATTTCATTTGGACCATTTAACGTCTCCTCCTATTTCTATACTGTATACTCACAATCAGCGAGTCGACATAAGCAGTTGCATATGACTCTTCTTAGGAGCCATGTGCCAGGTCAAATTAACTATATACACACAAGCGAAAAAGAATGAAAAACATAGCTGAAAGTGAAGAACCGGTACCCAACTCAGTACTTTTTGAGTGTACCTAAAACGTGTCTGTATTTGGGTGTACTGGCAGATTTGTTGTGTTTAGGTCAGCGAAACTAAATGTTTAACGCTTAAACATGTACTTTAAATGTAAACTGTATGTGTGAGACCTTATATATTCTAGTGGTTAAAGTAAGCAGAAAACAGCCATTTTGCCTCTACATCCTCCTGGCGTTATCACTAATCTTCTGTTTGAATCTGCAGAACTATCAGAATATGGTTGAAGAGAGACAGTGGCCAGTACTGGCCTAGTGTGTACCAGACAATGCCAAGTAAGACACCTTCCCATGTCATTTTCAGTCATTATAACTGTAGTTACTCCAGTTTTATAGACTTAACCTATTCAGACAACATTACTGTAATTATTTTGCTCATCAATTTTCTCATTAAGCTGTGATACCATCTGTTCCCCTTTCAATGAGACTAACAGCATGCTGGACTGCACCTCACTTTAACCTGTTGGATGAATAATTAATGTCACTTGGTTGGGTGCCGATCTAGCAGAGTTCTGAGTAGCCAGTAGTGAAAGCTTCCCAGCTCCTTCCTGCTCTGCCCATGCATGTTCCTGGTAGGGGTCAGGCTGGCTTACCGTCCCCCCACACATTCATCAGTTTCGTTTCCCTCGGTAGACGAGTCCTGTCATCCTCTCATCCTGTCTCCCTTCCCTCTTCTCGCTCACAGTGACTCACAGTTGCTGTGGCGTCAGAACAGTGGGTGTCTGTCTGATTCTGGGTCTTTCAGCTTGTACAAGTGTGTGTGACTGAGCGTCCAGGCACATTAATACGTCACAAAAAAATTGTGTCACCGGATAAGTGTGCATTCCATGTAGGCGGAGGCCTTACCGCAGTGGCCTGGGTTCGAATCCGGCCTGGGCCCTTTGCTGCATGTCTTCCCCTCTCTCTGGCTGCCTTTCCCGTCACACTTCACTGGAGAATGGTGCCCACTGTAGACAGACACACACGGTCTTATTGACAGACTGTTTTTTTCCATCTTCCCTCCAGCCTCCTGTTCCTGTATGTCCTTTAACCCAGAGACCAGGAGGCTGTCGGTGGGACTGGACACAGGAGCCGTGACTGTGAGTAAACACCTCTCTGGTCTAGTGACCCCATAAACACGCCCTATTCTGCAGATCCAATGTACATCTAAGCTTGTAATATAGACCTTCACTTAAGCAGTATTGTAATAGTTGCACATACTGTATGGTCTAAATTATCTTTGCATAACCAGTCATAAAGTACTAACTTCTGTGTAAATGGCCTTGACAAAAAATAAATACAAAAATTGTAAAAGGACGTATTGTGTATTTGACAAAATATTAAATTATAAAGGAAGCTGCCATCTTCAATAGGCTACTGCATATTGACACACATACTCACCCAAACCCAAGGGTCATATGGGGGGGGGTGGGCAAGTCTGTCGTGTTCAGTCAAGCTATTATGTTAAGACTTTCTCTGGTCTCTGAAGAGCTCTCCTTTCACTGCCTCAGTCTAGCTTCCTCCAGACACTCGCAACCAATCAATACTCCTGAAGGAGTTGCCTCTCTGTAATCTCTTGCATGATTGGCTAAACTGTTGGGGCGGATTACCCCAGAGATACTGAATGTACCTTTTCTGTAGGAGTGAATTAGATTCAAAGGGTATTGAATCTGGACAAGAATCACATTACCCATGTAAAACTTTAAAGAACATTAGTACTGTCATTAGTATACAAGTCAACCACCAAATACAGATAGTTTTTAAAAGGTTGGCTTGGAGTTGTTTAAGGATGAGACAAGCGTAGCAAAAATATAATGGCACTGCATTTTGAATAATTTCACCAAGCGAAATGTTGATGTCCTTAATTTCCTGTCTCTCAGGAGTTCGTTCTATCAGAGGACTATAACGAGAT
The DNA here is from genome assembly GCF_963692335.1 of Osmerus eperlanus. Lineage (NCBI taxonomy): Eukaryota > Metazoa > Chordata > Actinopteri > Osmeriformes > Osmeridae > Osmerus > Osmerus eperlanus. The sequence goes on from NC_085020.1 coordinate 2,356,948, forward strand.
GACCCCAGCGAGGAAGTACCAGGGTAAGAGAGGAAATGTGTGTGTGATCGTGGTTTGAAAGTGTGTGTGTGTGTGAGAGAGAGGGCTGAGAAACCGCTGGACAAGCTGAGGAGGTCAGCCACAAGAAGTGACCCGCCTTGGCAAAGAGATTGGCCTTCTATTAATGTGTGTGTGTGTGTGTCTTCCCCCACAGCCCACCAGGGCCGGGTGACGGTGGTTCTGTTTGTCCTGGAGATGGAGTGGGTCTTGAGCACGGGCCAGGATAAGGTCTTCACCTGGCACTGCTCTGAGAGCGGACAACAACTGGGCAGCTACAGGACCCCTGCCTGGGTCTCTGGTCTGCAGTATCCTTCCCTCATACACACACACATGCCAACGAGCACACCTTCCCCTCTACACACACACCTGCCCATCTACACACACTACTCTCTATGCTGTTTGAAGCTGAGCCCAACCAGGTCAAGCTGGACCAAACTAGGACACCAGGGTAGCACGCTGTCTGCTTAGCCCTTGTTCGGTGGCGAAACGAACGAGTAAAAAAAAAGAAAAAGCAATTACATATAATAATATGAACCCTCCACTGTATGGCTGCAGGTTGTCATGAGAACCTGCAGTTCTCTGGGAGTCTACGTCTTTGTGCCAACTCAAGAACAGAGTGAGGACTCGGTGAGATTAGCTTCCCAGTCGCTTTTGTTACGGGGAGAGGCTAACAATAGCTGTCAGTCATGCGGTTGTCAGAGAAACAGAGTGTGTGTGTGCACTGTTTGTGTGTGCACTGTGTGTGTGTGTTTTCTCTAATGGAGACATGAAAGGCTGGAGTCCACTCTGAACTGCTGCTCCATACCAATGAGCTGTCTGGGGGGGGGGGGGGGGGGTGCTGCTGCAGAGAGAAGCCCTCGCTGTGGTGATGAATGGGCCGGAATGCATATTCATGGGATCTCGATTGATTTTTCCCAATATAATGAGTCATATTATTATATTTTCCCCTAATTAACTAGCAAGTCACTGGCAACATAGCCGTAAATAGTTAAATGTTGAAGTAAAGTAAATGCAACCGTAATATAGGACTGGAGATGTATGATAAACTCAAAGATGAAAAAATGTCTTTACAGTATACTTTTGTCTGAATAAATTTGGTGAAATTGGAGCCACGAGTTCATTACTAATCTTGATTCAGTGATTGTAACAAATGAGAATTGTGTCTAATCTTTTTTTTGCTAATGTAGTCTTTGAAAATGAGGAAAAATAAATAATTGTATCATGCAATTTCAACATTTATCTTTAGTTGCCAATAACAACCGCAGCCTTGACTTGGTCTGCACTATTAGATTAGTACTGTGGAGTTTTCAAGGGAAGGAAAATGAGATTCTGCCTTGAGGGACACTTTGTCCAGGGCCTTTCCTTCCTCCTGAGGGCATGTTCTCTCTTGCCTGTCTGGGTCAGATGAAGAACTGGCTGTCCTCATGTCCAGAATCACACAGAAACATTCGACTGAACTCCCAAACATTGTATAAATAGTTTGAAGTTGAGGAAATACTGTAACATCGATGTCTCTGATAACTGATGAGGGGAAGCGGGTAGTCTCGTGAGCGGGTAGTCTCGTGAGCGGGTAGTGAGCCCATCCGTCTCCATGGTGGTACATCCTCCTTGACCTCTTAAACCCAAGGTTTGACGTGGAGACCAGGCATGCGTTCGTGGGCGACCAGTCAGGTCAGGTGACCATCCTGAAGCTGGAGCAGGACAGCTGCAGCCTGGTCACCACCTTCAAAGGACACACAGGTACGACACACGTACACACACACATACACACACGCACACACACACATACACACAGGTACACACACACAGGTACACTAACACACCGCTTCAGTCTATTAACAGTGATCACTATAAAACATAAATTGCTGCTGATGTTTCAGAATGGATGGTTTCAAGTTTTGTTTTGTTCCTGGTGAGTTTTTCTCTCGTGTAAGGTTCTGTCCCAAGATTTCTAGAAACATCTTTTTTTCTTCTTTACAAACCAGCTGATCTGACATGCTTGGTAAGCACAGTGCAGGGTAGCGCATGCATTGACCTGTCCAAACATTGCTGGATATGTCAATAACACAAGTAAAGAAAGGAAGGAGTTTGAACTGAACATGACCCTAGTAGAGAGAATAATCTAGCGACAGCACGGCTGCATTGGCAGAGGAGTTAATAAAGTTGTTTTTAAAGATATATTTGGGGTCTTTTTCATGCTTTACTGGACAGTTTGTAAGTTAAGTGTGATGGGAAAGTCAGGGAGAGAGACAGAGTGACAGAGGGGAAGTCATGTGGAAAAGGGCCCAGGTTGGATTCAAACCCAGGCTGCTGCTGTAAGGCCTCTCCTGAGCTACCTGGGCGCCTCAAGAAAGTTGTTTTTGATCTTCAAAGTAACTTCTTCCTGTGTGAGGAGTCCATTGGTTCCTCCAACTTCCTGTCTGTGTGTCTACTTCCTGAGAGCTGTAGTGAGTGGCTGTAGCATCGCTGACAGGACTGTTTCAGGCCTCTTATCAGCTGAGCTGCACATGTTTACCATGCTAACAGCCAGCTGAGACATCACTGAGCCTGTCCTTTAATGGCCTGTGTTCCAGACAGAGGCCATGATACAACAAGCACTCACTAACTGTTGCTGTGTGTGTGTGTGTCTGTCTGTGTGTGTGTATATATATATGTGTGTGTGTGTGTGTGTGCGCTCCTCTCCCAGGCAGTGTGACGGCCCTGTGCTGGGACCCGGTCCAGAGGGTGCTGTTCTCCGGCAGCTCAGACCACTCCATCATTATGTGGGACATCGGGGGGCGCAAGGGCACCGCCATCGAGCTGCAGGGCCACCAGTAAGACTGGCACACACGGTACACACACACACATCACACATAGTGTACACACACACACACACACACAAATACTGATCCTGATGGACAGCAACCCTAGAAGGCTGTATGAGTTCTTTCATACCTGTGTGTGTGTGTGTGTGTGTGCACGCCAGTGAGAAGGTGCAGGGGTTGTGTTACGCTCCACACACACGCCAGCTGATCTCCTGCAGCTCCGACGGAGGCATCGTCATCTGGAACATGGACGTTAACCGACAAGAGGTGGGACAGGAGGGAGGGAGGGAGGGATCAAAAAAGGGAAGGTTGGAAAGGGGGAGTTGAGCTGAATACAAGGCTCATGCTGATCAAAAGAACAATACACTCACACGTACATACACACACAGAATCATCCTGCCTAGCCCGTAGTCTCAAAATCCCCAAGAACAAGCAGCTTGAGTGGATGCTGTGCGTGTCTGCACATGTGTAATGCAGTGTTCAGCAGCGTTACACCCCAGAGCAGCGCTGGGACGGAGGAACACACTGTTTCACCCCAGGAGGATTATCGCCTCAGGACACACACGGGAACAGCTACCAGAACAAACACAGAACGCCTGCTCAGACACACAGTCACACACACTCAGTTACACGCACACACACACAGTCACACACAATCACACGCACACAAAAGCCTCACTCTTCTATAAAGAGCATGCTCAGTGAAGCCTGTGACATATTAACCATCTCCTTCCCTCTCTCTCCCCTGACAGTTAGTCAGTGGCTTCATAGAGACTGCTCCTAATTAACCTGCAGTGTCTCCTCCTCCTATCCTCATCTTCCTCTCTCTTCATCTCTCCCTCGCTCTCCCTCTCTCTTCCTCTCCCTTCATCTCTCCCTCCCTCTTTCTCTCGCTCTCTCGCTCTCTCTCTCTGTGTCTGTGTCTCTCTCTCTCTGTGTCTCTCCTCTCTTCCCTTTGTCTCTGGTTCATAGTTTATTATTATCATCTGCCTATTCTTAGACCACAATGTTCATATGAATGCCTTGTCATGTCCACACTCTAGGAGGTGGACAGTTGTAGCTCAGTGGTAGAGTGTGGCTGCCAATCAAAAGGTTACGGCTTCAATAGTCTGACCTCTGCCCTCTCCGTCAGACTCCAGAGTGGCTGGACAGCGACTCGTGTCAGAAGTGTGAGCAGCCGTTCTTCTGGAACTTCAAGCAGATGTGGGACAGCAAGAAGATAGGCCTGCGCCAGGTACCTCCCCACCTCCGCCCGACCTCCTGCTGGGAGCTGTAGTTCTTACACTGACCACCAGAGGGAGCTCCAAGTTCCCCCTGGAACTAAAATCTGTAAACACAGAGAGTGCTGTGGAAGAAATAGAAGGATTTACTATTTGTGCTATGTTAATCACAATCCACCGTACAAGTCCTACATTATCGTGCAGCAGTCAGAGTGAGTGTATGGGAGAAAAAAAGGTGTGAATATGTTTACATCTGCCTGTGTGTGACTGTGTACCTGCTCTCCTGCGAGCACAGAGCTGGTAGGCCTCGTGAAGCCTCAGTGTTTCCTGTCTCCCTCCCCCAGCACCACTGCAGGAAGTGTGGGCAGGCCGTGTGTGGGAAGTGCTCCTCCAGACGCTCCACCATCCCTCTCATGGGTTTTGAGTTCGAGGTGCGCGTGTGTGACAGCTGCTATGAGTCCATCACCGATGAGGAGTAAGTTACAGTTACCGTACGATACCAGACTGGTTAAAGGGTAACTGTTGTGTAAAATACTGCCTGACATGCTCGATATTTTGTGAGAAAGTGCTTTCCATAACATTGCCAACAGGACTGTTTAGATGAGTCATCATAGTTCTAGTTTAGAACTGTCACAAGTGCCCCTTTAATCCTCTGTTGCTTTTTTACTGCACACCATAATGTTTGGTGAAGTACAATATCCAAATTATACCCATTTATAGCAGTTCTGTATCAGCCTTGATCTTCTGTTGTACTTTATTTATACACTATTTGTTCTTCACTTTGGATAAAAGCATGTGCTGAATGAATAAAATATAAACGTGAAATGTACTTAGCATGTTTTGCTGTAAGGCGTACCTGTCATAACCTGTCTCTGCTCACTGTCATCGTCCCCTCCAGCCGAGCGCCCACCGCTACGTTCCATGACAGCAAGCACAGCATCGTCTACCTGCACTACGAGCCCACCAGAGGCTGCCTGCTGACCTCTGGGACCGACAGGGTTATCAAGGTGGGTGGGTGTGGTGTGGTGGGTGGGTGGGTGGTGGGTGTGGTGTGGGTGGTGGGTGTGGTGTGGTGGGGGTGGTGGGTGTGGTGTGGGTGTGGTGTGGTGGGTGTGGTGTGGGTGGTGTGGGTGGTGGGTGTGGTGTGGGTGTGGTGTGGGTGTGGTGTGGGTGTGGTTTGGTGTGGGTGTGGTGTGGGTGTGGGTGGGTGTGGTGTGGTGTGGGTGATGACAGATGACATTTTTTGACCATAGAAAACTATTTTATACGGTTTTGAATCCTGGCATGATATTCATCCCATAGAAAGGGGGATGTTTTTTTATATTATTTAATATATTTGTGTTTTGTTCTTGACAGTTGTGGGACATGACTCCTGTGGTGTCCTGAGAAATTACAAGGCAGGCTGGAGCTAGAACCTTCCGCTCACCGTGAACCACCTCATCGAGAGAGAGAGAGAGAGAGAGAGAGAGAGAGAGAGAGAGAGAGAGAGACAGAGAGAGACAGAGAGAGAGAGACAGAGACAGACAGAGACAGACAGACAGAGACAGAGAGAGAGACAGAGAGAGAGACAGAGAGAGAGAGAGAGAGAGAGAGAGAGAGAGAGAGAGAGAGGGGGGAGCTGGGACACCTACATAGCTGGGCAGCTTATTCAAGCCTCTAGGAGCCTCCCTAACAACAACTGATCAACACTGACTGAACGTAAACAGAATCGGAGTCTGCTGGCGTCACAGGGAGAGTCATGATATGGACCGTTCTGTGGATGTGGGCAGGGGAGGTTTGTGAGATGTGTACCGTTATTGTCTGCTAGTATCTTACCACCTGTTCTCTCTCATTTTGTCATTTTGCATATCATATATTAATGTGTCTCGCGGTAAACCAACCTTTCTATATCAAATTTGTATCAAAACAAATAGTTGGACATTTGTTGTGCACTTCGGATCTCTTGTCTCGATTGATTATGTCTAAAATCTGAATGAAAGGGAAACTAGCATATCCTGATGACCACTAGTTTGTCTTAAAAACATTTAAGAGTCATATGGAAGTGCCTTTTCCTCTTTTGTCCCATACGACCACAGAGGATAAAACACTCATTAGCTATAGAGTCATTTCAAAACGTGGATATTGATTCCAACTATTTATTTGAATTAAATCATACTTCTGATTTTGGATTGACATTTACATAGTTATCTACTTCAATGGTTATTCTACATTGTGGATGTTAGGTTGGTTTATCTGCTGTACTCTGGGCCAACCACTAGAGAGCGGTCTCCGTGTTTATCCAGTTTGTTTTGGGTTAGTGCCAGCTTACAGATAGTGGTATGAAACTGTAATAAAGGTTACAGTTGACCACACTGGTAAAAAAATAAATTAAAAAAAATCCAGATTGAATGCAAATCATGTGGGAAAAGTTGGATTATTATTAGCTAGATTTTGTATTATTTTGATTCATAGTTTGAAAAGATTTCGGTTACTCCCTTTTCCTTTACCGTTGACTTCTTTACGAAGGACACGGAAAATTACGTTGGTCCTTTAATGTCAATTATCACAGTTTGAATTCTCAAAGGACAAAATCATATCTATGCACTTTTTATCGTCCAACACTTATTTTGTTGTGTACAAATGCAGCGTAGACATACTTACTTTTAATGGTTATGATTGCATCGTGTGTTTGCAAATGCTTTGTACTGTATAGATATCATAGCAGGTGTCTGAAATGTGTTTAATAACTTAATTTATTGCTGATATCTTAGCCTCAGTGTATGGTGGTTGATCATAATTTATTGTGTACTGGACACCAAGATAATCATCGATTGAGGGTGTGGAAAGAAGAGAATCAAAGTGAAATTGTGTTTTACACATTTTATACTCTTTGAATTTGTAGCATAGAAGAAAAAAAGCTCATGAATGGCCATGTGGAAAATATATAATCTATGTTCTGTTGATCACTCGAGCGCTGGAGTTTAGACAAAGTAACGCAGCTTGTTCTTCTGGAACCTGGGTTCCCCCCAGCAGATCCACTGTTGGGATACGTTTCTGTTCTGCAACATGTTTCTGACCACACTGACCCTGTTCGTTGCTCAGGTAACGGTACGCTTGTGTCAGCTCGCGTCTTCAAAATCTGATTCATCAGCCATTCAACACACATTCCCTGATTTTGCCCAGGGCATTTTTCCTTGTCTTAAAAATGTTTTACCATATCTTTATCAGTTTAATGTTTGTATTACTATTAGTTCCTCAAAACTGTACTGGTTTAATAGTTGATAAAACAATCATGTTTTTTTTTTTATAACAATCGATACTAAGACAGTCCTTATTCCAACTTCAGCCTAACTGAGTATATGGTGTACCTGTATGAAGGACAGATTCGTCCGATAATGACGTCTGATATATTCACACTGACAGTATAAAGATCGGCTAACATTAGACAATAGTCTAAGTCCTTCACACAGATTAATATGCACTGATGTACAAATATGTTTTCTTGAACACTGCTGGTATGATTTAAAATCAGACAATGTTTATCATGCATTTTCCCTTTGTGGTCTGGTCGCTTGTCTGTCCCTCCTTGAACTGTCTTGGTCACTGCTACTATGCTTGCTGGCCCAGCCTGTATGTGCTCTATCATAAGGAAACCCAGGCTCAAGCTATACTGAGGCTACGAGTCTCCTAACTGGACACACACAGACTGTGTACCAAGCTGTAGTAATAAAGATCATTCCTGAACCCTGCATGTCTTCTCCTGGCCACAAAGTTTGTTGTGGCCAGGAGTTCTGAGTAGAGAGATGTGCCCATGTCATTCCATTACTGTATTGCTGCTGTTGAATGTTTCTGTTTGAATAAACAAATGATTTGATTGACATTAAATGAAGTTTTATTTGTTTTGAATGTATAAGAAATGTATATGGCTGGAGTTCAAACCAGTCAGTTCCAAAAACCAAACACCAAATTAATTTCAAGTTCTCACAATATCCACCAATAATCAGAAAAGAAAATTCTTAATTTGAATATTTGGAGCCATGCATTATTTCATAATATGTAGCCCCTCGAGTAACCTTCGTCTTATTTATATTTTTCCTTGTAACCCAAGAAATCAATCAGTATAGAAAATGGTGTAAAATCTTGCCAACACCAAATAACCATCTGTACTAGGAAACCTGCCTGAGGATTCTATGATTATTAGACAAGTTCCAGGCTAAACATCACACCTCTGACCCAGAGCTCCCCCCAGACTTGGCTTGTGTCTGGTCTCTCGTCCCTGGGTTAGGGAGCCCTTTCTGGGTGTCAGGGACACCAGCCTTCACACCTCTGGGCCGGGAGGACAGTAGAGTCTTACTCTGTATTGCCTTGCGTTTCTCACGGGCCTGTTTGTAGTTAAAGTAATGACCCAAACCATCACCGATACTATGCATGAGGGTTCCCATCATTTCTCGATAGGAAGCCTTATCTTCCCTCTCGCTTTTGGCCTCCTCCATCTTGTGCCTCAGTGCGGTGATCTCCTCCTTCATGTCCGTCTCCTTCTCCAAGAAGCCTCTCTCGTGAAGCTTCTTCTGCTCCTCCAGTTTGCTCTCCAGGGCTCGCTCCATCTCCCACTTCATCTGATTTGCCTCCAGCTCCATTTTAGCCTGAGAGTATGATGTTGATCATTACGTTTAGCCGTTCAGTTAAAATGCTATGGTGGGATAGCCTGAGCTACTAATATGCCTAAATCTACCTCCACTCATTCAGTATCGATGAATTACCATTTTGCCTAAACTTCTATTTCTGCTAGCCGATGAATGAGGTGTGAGTTTGTGAAAACTATGGTACAGTAGAATTGTATATGATGGTAAAAATCAGTTTTGTTTACTGAAGGCAATCAGGTGTAGTTGGATTACCTCCATCTGAGTCACACTCTCCTGGTAACTCCTCTCTCTCTCCTCGCTCTCCCTCTCCAGCTGCAGGCGTTTCTCCTGCTCCACCTTCACTTCCTGCTCGGCCACTGCCGCCCTCTCTCTCTCCTCTGTGGAAACACAAAATCGAATGTATTTGTACGAACCCTAACCCTTATAACAAGTCACAACATGTCACAGAGGGATTCACATATACGCTCATAGAACTGCCCCTCAACCAACCTCAACCCTCAAGGAAGACAAGGAAAAACTCCCAGGAAAACTCATCGATAATAAATGGAGGAAACCTTGGGAGGAGCAGTTCAGTGAGGGATCCCCTCCTCCAGAGACGGTTGGTGACACAGAGAGGTGCAGACCAGAGGCTGAACATAGTCATGCGTCAAGAGTAGTGCTAGTTAGTAGTTAATAAAATGGAACCATCATAACTTTGTCTTTTGTAATGCTGTGGTCTATAAATGTAAACCGGAATACCAAAAATATGTACAGATGCACATTGATTAAATATTGTATTTATTCATCAAGAAATATTAGACAACATTAAGCTAAATTTGACAAAGGGCCTGCATTGAACATGCTAAACTGGACTCCTAGTAAGGTTCTACATTTTTTGAAATATGTTATTGTTAACTGTGACAAGAGGAGTCTACATTTTCAAAACGAACTACTGAGCCAACAGAAAACTAACTTAGCAGAGTGGAAATCAATACATATTGTTGTCACTTCCTACTAAAACTTTTCATGATCTTATACTGACTGAATATTTCTCCGACTTTTAAAAGAGTATCAACAACCGGCATAACGTTTGCCCAGAAACCAGACTTTTCTGGTTTATTGCTCTTCTTTAACTCTTGAATCTCCTGCTCCATCAAATCAGCCTTCTCCTTGTGGCCCTTCTGCAACAGATCCTCCTGCTCCTGAAGTTTGACTTTCAGAGCCTTTTCAAACTCCTCCTGCTGTTGCTTAAACTCCTCCTTCATCTTCTCCTCCATCTTCTTCATCTTCTCCTCCTGGCTCCTGCGATCGTCCTCCATGGTGCGCTGCAGCTCAATGCGTTTCTCCTCTTCAGCCGCCTTCTCCTGCTGCAGGACAGCCACTCTCTTCTTCTCCTCTGGTTGACACCAGAAAGGAAACGTCTTAGGGAGGGAGGCATGTGGCAGGCAAGCATAGATCATCTTTGCTTCAACTCAAAAATGTATGTCAAGCAGTCAATTTTGCTGGCACTTGATTAAAAATGTAGATACAAAATGTTTAATAAATTTGATCTATGGTCCAGATCTGAAGCAGCCTCCATATGCATGCGAGTTTCTTTATCCACTATTATTTAAAGAACATAAATCCCTAATTACATTTAGTCATTTAGCAGACGCTCTTATCCAGAGCGACTTACAGTAAGTACAGGGACATTCTCCCTGAGGTAAGTAGGGTGAAGTGCCTTGCCACAACGTCATTTGGCACAGCCGGGGAATCGAACTGGCAACCTTCAGATTACTAGCCCACTTCCCTAACCACTCAGCCATCTGAGCTGGCTAATTAGTACGTAGCTGTCACTGAGATACCAAAATTGATACCAAAATTGACCTGCATTGACAGAGTATATTTTTGAACTTGCAGAAGCTAGGGTTGGGGTAAGCATCACACAAATGTTTCAGTTTAGCAGCATCCTTTGGTTCCTTCATCCCACGGAGAGACAGCCTGTATCAGGAACCCGGGGCCTTGACAGCGTACCCTGCCCCTCAGAGAGCTTTATCTGACCAACGCAAGAGTCTCGCCAGTCTGCACAATGATTTGCACTGTTTTCTTGCAGCCAAATAAAACAGTGCACCATGAAACTCAAAAAAAGGAATTGTAACTTTTTCTCTTGTACCATAACCTTTCTGTTGGGGTTAAGGTTAGGATGTTTGTGATATCTTACCTTTCTGTTTGGCTTGGAGGAGTTTCCAGACAAACCAGTTTCAGCTTCAAAATTCAGACCTGCCAGTTACATGCTTAGAGTTGGGGTTACGGTCAGGGTGTTTGAGATATCTTACCATGGATCATCTTCTCGCTGTCAGTAAGTTTCTGGTCAGCTTGTAAGATGGAGTTGGACTCAACACTCTTCTCCTTCAGGAACCGCTCCAGAACCTCCTCAGCCTGCAAGAGACCAGACATGAGCATGCTGCTTTAACGATTATTTAGAAATCTGAGTAAATATTGTGGTACAGTCCCATGATAAACTGTGATAAGCTCAAGTTCCTATGAAGCATATCACAATGGAAGGTGTGAGGGTTCATTTGTGAAAGGAATTAAAATATATAAGTTGGACAGCATTCTTACCCGGATTCCTTTGTTAGGTGTGGAACGATACTGTGCCACTAATTTGTCGTGGAGATCACAGTACAGCTCGTAGCCACCTGGTGTGGCAAAGAACCCTTCCTGGATCTTCTGTGAGACCGGAGTGGAGAGATCCCTCAGCAGACCCTGACACTTCTTCTCTGAGGCGTCATCATTTTGGATAAGAAGTTCAGCATAGTTCTTTGCAATACCATTCTAGAAGAGTGGTATGAACAACGTTTTCAAAACCAGATTACCTCCTATGACGTTAAATTCTCAATTCTGTTGTCATCTGTGTAGAGCGCCACATGTGTACCAATCAAACTCTTACCGCCAGCATTGTCAAGAATTCCCCATTTCCGTCTTTGAAGGAACGGTTCATGAACTCTTGGGTGGCCTGCTGGTCAGCACGTTGGTGTTGATCTGACATCTGGTCCATGTCCACTGGGAACCGGGTCTTCAGCGGCTCCATGCAGCTCTGGTACAGCTTCAGCCCCTCCTCCACCGCTGCCTGGTTCTCTATCTGGGCCATGGCCAGCACCACGTTCTCCAGACAAGGAACTTCGCCCCGAGCAATGGTCTCCACATACATTTTGACCAAGTGGCCAAGCACTGCAAGCAATGACAAATTCATGCAAAGAAGTATATGTGCTGTATAGCTGGCAGGACATCCCACCCATATTAAGAATGCAAGCTTGCACTGTAAGATACACTGACTGAAGAATCTTCAGACGTCACGTGTTAGAACAATATCAATGTCATCTGACTCACTTCTACCAGTAACTCCTTGACCCCCTTTGACGGTTTTCACACGGCTCATCTGAAAAATGTAGTTGCAGAAAGTGTCTGTGGTCTCCCTGAAGCCTTGGCAGAGCTCCCTCTCATCCATGGACTCCAGTCGAACCATGTTCTCAGGGGAAGCAGGGGTCTGGAACACGAAGCACTTGCGCGTTGGGAAGTAATTGCGGATGCACGCTCGCGGGAGGTTAAAGTTCATAACCCTCCTGTCAGTACCTGCAGGCATATTATACCATTCTGAATCGTAAAAGGGTAAAGTTGGATCTAACAAATATACAGAAAGATGTTGGCACAACGCACAATGATTAAAGTTTTTGATTGTTTTAAGATGCTCGATTTTGCAGTAACGTCAATAAAATGCTTTGATGCCTCCAGAGATTGTGGTAAAAACTAAAGTTTTAAATTTGATTATTTTAAGTCTATATTTTATACACTGTAGTGGACATAAATAAATTGCTGGGTCTCGAAAGGTAAGTCGCTTGAATAACAAACATCTGCTAAAGGAATTCATTAGAGTGAGACCTTTGAACTTATTTATCTAGTTATGTTTATAGCCTCATGTACACATATAAAGAGTAGATAATAGGAGTAATTAGTAGCCCAACAGACTACTTACTTGTGGATGTCCAAAATGGTGATTAGAATAAAGGCAAGCCAGTAAAATAAATAGTGTTTATCTTAAGAAAGACCATGTTTGTTTCTAAAGTACCTTTTCAATTCTAAATTGTCATACCTTTCTTGAGTTCCAGAGAGTGCTCCAGGTACTGATCTGCAGTCACATCTCTGTTATCAATTCTTAGTTGCAGAGTGAAATCTCTCACTGCCCACACAAAGTTAGGAAAGAATTGGACAAACTGGGCATCGACTCCCTCCTCCTCATCCTCACTGGATGAAGCATTGCTGGAGGACTTCACCTTGATTCTCTCAGTCAACTCAGTCACATATCTGGCACTAGATAAGGACTTCATCTTCTAAAATAAATAATACATGTGTATATATATATAGTTGCACTGCAGTATTCCTTCTTGTTCACTGTGCCTTGTAGCTGAGATCTGGTTACTTAGCGATGTAGGCAGTAATACAGACCGTTCCTTGACTAGCCAGTGAAATACTGTACAACCACATGCACTTTTATCTCTTTTGCTTTGGATGAAAGCATTTGCTACATGAGTAAACTGTAATTGTAAATATGACTATACTTTAAAAACATGTTCTAGATTATTTACAGGTTGCAGATGAGCTGAACCATGTCAGCAGAGCAGTGAGCATTTCAGAGAAATCACCATTTTGTTTTTGTAAGCCAACATCAGTTTCACTTTCAGTCGGACATCATCTTTCAGTTTCATAATGAACGGACAAAAATTCTATTCATCAAACCAACCACCCAAGGGCGTTTCCAAAGCAGACCATATCATGTTTATAAACTGGAAGGATACTGGAGGTTCTCCACAGCCTGGTTGTCTATGGTCCCTCGACTGTTATAGACCAGAGTGCTGCTGAGCAGAATAGCCAGGGAGAAAATCCAGGCATCGTTCTTCGAATCTCCCTGAGACAAAAATGCATTCAGTATTACAGCGCCACATAGTGCCACATTTTCAACCAAGAAAATTGTCTACTTTACAGCATTTACCCCTCACCTTCTCTACGTCCCCTAGTCCCTCTGTGTCCAGCAGCACCAGAGTGAGGTCAGCTTGTTTAGGATGAGGCACACACCACATCCAGATGCCCTTAGTCTTGGATTGTATGGTGTCTCCAAGAGCAAATCCTAAATGAAAGGTTAGGGTTAGGTTTCCATTTCGGCATTGGATGAATCAAGTTAGCAATGGAGGACGTGTAGACACATATTCGCTTGTTCGTATGCGTGCCATTAAGGAAATACAATATAATTACAACACAGCAATTATAAGTATGCCTGTACATTTGTGTGGTTTGAATGTAGGTCTACAATATGGGATACCAAAGTAAAACAAAAGGTGTGGCTTTTGTCGGTTTAATAGTTTGTTACAAATGATATTGTCTCACCGTCTTTCCTGCCAGCCAGCTTGTTCATGAGGTAAGACTTGCCGGTGCGGTACAACCCGACCACCGCCACTACGACGACGCGCTGACGGATCTTCATAAGGTGGTCGATGGCATCTGGGACAGGTCGAAGCACACCATCCACGTTTTCGATCAGGCACTTTGGTGAATCCATTGTTTTCCGCAGGGCTTGGCTCTGAACAACTGAAAGCGTAAATGCGCTCAACTTGTACGCCTATGTCTTGTACAAAAACTTGTATGCCTTTGAATAATAATAATGGCCTAATAATAAGAACAAATGAATTCAATGTCTACTAGGCGTATCAAAACGCAATTCCTCATGAATGTAGTAGCCTGTCCCTACTGAACTTACCCAAAACTCGGTAGCCTGCGTGTCTTATCTGACTGTAGGCAACTTCAATTCAGAGCGTAATAAAGAGGTTTATGTCTGTAGAGCTGCAGAAAAACGACTGCAGTAACGATAAAAAAAAGAACAGGATATGATTACGTGCGGAACACTTTCAGTTTCAGTTCCACTACTATTCACATAATCACAATTTTTCTACAACAGCAACGTCGTTTTGTCGCAAACCATCCAAAACGATTGGATTTGAAGTCGGTGAAAAGGTAGGTAATGTAGCATAGCTTTTATCGTATTAGTTGCCTAATAGTTGGGACGGTTATTGACCGAGGTAAATGTTAGTTTCAACGCTCGACATTCAACTGATATTCCGAAAACATGATGGTATTATGTGGAAGGTCGCGTTGTGCACCGTTGTTGCTCTAACTTTTTCTATATTTGACATGAACTCAACAAATAGCGAATAGTGATACGTCTTAACTGGGAGACCCAAACGCATGACACACACGTGAGTCTGATTGTGTGCTGAGTTTATATTGGCGCAAGAGAAGACGGTCAATCTGCCGGCAGACAGGGACAAGCGGTGGCGCCCCGGGCAAGGTTTTCCCCTGTTTTTACCTCTTTTGGGGGGGTCCAAGTCTTAATTAGGGGGGTCAAACCCTCCCGTAATTCGCACACTGTTTGAGTTAACGGGAGGGAGGAAGGGGTGAAGAAACGGAATGGTAACCGGGGCCTGGGCCTGGAATAAACAGACAGAATCGACACGAACCGGACTGGCCTAGGCCGGGATATAAATCCCACATTTTACATTTAAGTAAAGTTACCTGTAAACCTAATCTCGACGACCATAGTGACAAGAACATTTGTTTTCAGCCGTTTCACTTGCAGTGAAAAGTAGGCCTAACCTCAAACTTCAAACTGCGAATATGAAACCAACTTCAGTCGTTTGGCCCTTTGTGTTTTTTGTCCGTGTCTCTCTCAGCAGAGCCGTCATGTCTGGGACAGTCAGCATGAAGGAGCCGGTGTGCCTGGTGGAGAGTGACCGAGAGGGGAAACTGCGTGTGGTGGCTGCTGCACAGGACATCCTGAACCAGATAGACCAGCATGTGGTGGTGGTGGCGGTGGTGGGCTTGTACCGCACTGGCAAGTCCTACCTCATGAACAAGCTAGCCGGGAAGAACAAAGGTGGGCAGAAAGAGGGTCTTTTTGTCCTACTTCTTATAGCCTATAATTAATATAACGGATATTGTTTTTCTGCCATGCAAGAAAGCACCTTTTTGTGGTGATGAAGTGAAGTTCCAGAGGTGAAGTTTATATAAATTATATATTTTATAGTTAATAATGCGTAACTTTTTTTATGGTGTCGACATTGACATTTATTTCGTGAAGTGAAACATGCACTGCAAGTCATGCAGCCTGTTGGAAAATGTGATCATGTTCCTTTAAGAGAACAGGGCAGAGTGACTTCAGGAGGGTGAAGAGATTCCAGTGGAAATTCCCTGGTCTATTTTTAAATGTATTAGCCTCAAGGTATATTATCTTGGTGAAATACTCATGGTGGCTGTCAAGTACACTCTTCATCAGTAGTCAAAATGTAGTTCTGGTACTTTGAACCTTGAGAGAACGTTTTATGTACGAGAGGCTGTACAGTTATGAACCTTAGGGTACTTAACCACCTAACCACTTGAACTTTATGCTTCATCCTCAAGGATTTGCCCTGGGATCCACCGTACAGTCCAAGACTAAGGGCATCTGGATGTGGTGTGTGCCTCATCCTAAACAAGCTGACCTCACTCTGGTGCTGCTGGACACAGAGGGACTAGGGGACGTAGAGAAGGTGAGGGGGGGAAATGGACTATTTCGTCTTGTCATCCCTACACAAATTGTGTTATATTGAACTACAATAAAACTCCATGTAAAAGTTGAGTTTTCTTAATCATAGTAATTAATATCACTGTAACTCTGTTCTTTCTTGTTTCCAGGGCGATGAGAAGAACGACAACTGGATCTTCTCCCTTGCTGTCCTCCTCAGCAGCACTCTGGTGTACAACAGCATGGGCACCATCGACAACAACGCCTTGGAGAAACTCCAGTATCCTGCATGTCTACAGAGGAGCACATGTAGTTTAGCACAGTTAACACACTGAGGTTTAGCACAGTTAACACACTGAGGTTTAGCACAGTTAACACACACTGAGGTTAACACACACACTGAGGTTTAGCACAGTTAACACCCTGAGGTTAACACACACACTGAGGTTTAGCACAGTTAACACCCTGAGGTTTAGCACAGTTAACACACTGAGGTTTAGCACAGTTAACACACCCTGAAGTTTAGCACAGTTAACACACCCTGAGGTTTAGCACAGTTAACACACACTGAGGTTTAGCACAGTTAACACACACTGAGGTTTAGCACAGTTAACAAACGTTTATGGTTTCAGCCACTTAAAAAGTGTGTAGCCCCAATGACCCACCCACCCCTCATGAGAGAATGTTCCAGTTTCATTTTGTCCTCAACACCGCCCCCTGCAGCTACGTGACTGAACTGACGGAGCACATCAAGGTGAAGTCTGGACAGAAGGAGGATGATGATGCAGAATACATGCAGTTCTTTCCTTCCTTCGTGTGGACAGTTCGTGACTTCACCCTGGAGTTGAAGCTCGATGGAGAAGCCGTCACAGAAGATCAGTACCTGGAGAACGCCCTCAAGCTGAAATCAGGTGAGAGAAACTTAATCCATCTCTCCTGCCCCACAAAAATCAAGCCTGGGTTCATCTGAATATTTATAATATTATATAAGTCTTGAGTAGTTGTTGAATGTTTCTGACCCCCACAGAATGTTAGGTTTCTCTGCTTGCAAGTTTTTCTCGTTGCTTGTCGTCACTACTGCAGATGAAGTGCACACGCAAGTTCTGTACTCCGAACTTTCTGTGTTTGTTACTCAGATGCAAACACAGCACACCCAAGTGAGCACAGACTCCACGGTAAATAATATGGAGGCTCCAAATGTAGCCGCTGTCTCCAGACAGTTCATGCTCTGACCTGTGAGGGCAGATACACCTTCCAGAGTTCCAAGTAGGGAGGATGTGGAAGATGGGGGGTCAGATGGCTGAGCGGTTAGGGAGTCGGGCTATTGATCAGAAGGTTGTTGGTTCGATTCCCGGCCGTGACTAATGAAGTTGTGTCCTTGGGCAAGGCACTTCACCCTACTTGCCTCGGGGGGGAATGTCCCTGTACTTACTGTAAGTTGCTCTGGATAAGAGCGTCTGCTAAATGACTAACAATGTAAATGTGAAGATAGTAAGAAGAAGGAAGCAGAATGGGATTTTCCATAGTTGGCAAATCCTAACCACTACTGTGTCTTTGTCGTTCAAAGGTACGAGTCAGAAGACTCAGGCATACAACCTCCCTCGCAGCTGCCTCCGGAACTACTTCTCCCCTCGCTGGTGTTTTGTGTTTGAGCGTCCGGCCAACGGGGAGAAGATGAGACGCATGGAGGAGCTGACCGATGATGACTTAGAGCCAGACTTTGTCCAGCAGTCCAAGAGCTTCTGTACCCACATCTTCACCAACGCCAAAACTAAGACCTTGAAAGGTGGCTTGTTGGTAACTGGCAGATGTGAGTATTACCGAAAACCTAACTTCTATCCAGTATCATATTTCATGTTGCAACCTTATTGATTGTATGACAACCAGATCTTTATGTGTCTATGTCTCTACCGCAGTGTTGGGTAACCTGGCAGAGACGTACGTTGCTGCCATCCGCAGCGGGCAGATCCCCTGCCTGGACAACGCCGTACAGGCGCTGTCAGAGATTGAGAACTCCAATGCTGTTGAGCGTGCCAGGGTGTTCTACCAGCAGAACATGGCATCATGGGTGGCTTTCCCCACCGAGGACCTGGAGGAGCTGTCTGATATCCACGCCCAGATAGAGAAGGAGGCTGTGGCCATCTTCATGAAAAGTACCTTTAAGGACGAGGACCAGAAATACCAGAAAAAGCTCGCGGTTTGTGCATCTAAAAATAATCATATTTTCCTATCTTTTTTTCTCTCACAATAGGCCGGAAGTTTTAAAATAAAATATACCAATTTATTTTACTTTTTTTGAAACATAATTTTAGTATGTCCCTGTACAAATGTAGCATTACTAACGCATGTCTGGGCTTTAACCCAACCCAGTGTTGTCTTGGTTCTCATTATCACTCATGACTGTTTTTAAGGAAGTGCTTGAGGCAGAGTACAGGCAGATCCGTGAGGAGAACTGCCAGGAGTCCAAGAGGGTGTGTGAAAGCATCATCAAGCATGTCTTCGGCCCTCTGGAGGAGAAGGGGAGCTCTGACTACACTGTCCCTGGTGGATACAACAAGTACTGCACTGACCTCCAAATGATGACCAAGAAATACAGGAGGACAGAGGGCAAAGGAGTGAAGGTATGTTGGAGAGAAGTGGTGCTTTCAAATAAGTTCAGATGAGAGTTTAAATCAGTATTACCAGGTTTTTCCTTGTGTGTAGTTAAGTTATCATCTCTCATATCTATTTCTCTCTTTGCGTGTGTGTCCTAGGCAGAGGAGGTTCTCAAGGTGTACCTGGATGGACTGGCCAGCCTTGGACAGACTATCCTGGCAGCAGACAATTCTCTCTCTGAAGCTGAGCAGAGGACAAAAGGTGACACAAGTATACTATCACTATAGCACCGCAATATTTCAGGAAGTGTATTTCATGTAACCTGCTGTGTATCTCTCTGTGTAGAGGAAGAGGCCAGAAGGGAGCAGGCTGAACGAGAGCGGTGTGCAGCGGAGGAGCAGGTCAGGTTTCAGAAGAGGCTGCAGGAGGACCAGGACAGAACTCACCAGCAGCACGTCAATCAGCTGATGGAGAAGATGGAGGTCGACAGGAGAAACGCAGCTGCAGAGTACGACAGGGTTCTGCAGGTCAAGCTGACGGTGAGACACTCCCAGAACCAGGGTCGTTGGTTTCATAATACTTTATCACCCACATTTGAAAACAAACTTGTGCCCCTGCTCAGACCTACACACAGTTTAATTCACAGTGGTAGTAAATTCGTCAACGTTATTTTTTCTCCATTCCAGGAGCAGAAATCCCTCCTCCAGCAGGGCTTTGATGACAGAGCATCCAGGCTGCAGGGACAGATCAATCAAATCCAAGAAGACCAGAGAAGAGCAGAAAATAAGCGTAGTTCTAGTAGCTGCATTTTACAATAAGCTTCAAACCAGGAGCAGTTTAGCTTCTTTCTTTCATTACCCACAATCCTCAGTTACATTCAGTCATTTTTTAGCAGTTTTTAGTCAGTTACAGTTTGCATGTCAGTTACATGTAAGACCTCAAGCCAATAAAGACTATCAGTGCTCAAATTTAGGAACATGTAAGATAAGATATGAAATATAGTTTTGTGTGATGGTGTGAGTGTTAAAATAGTTTACCTTTCATATGTCAGTGCATGCAGACCACACACACATGTATGAGGAGGGATTTCCTTTGGCTTATTCTTGGAATTGTTATCTTTCTCCTACCATTGATATTATCACAAATTACTTGGTTCGTGATACTTGCGTTTTCATTACATCCTTCGATTTCTTTGCTTATGAAAGCGAATACTTTCAAGAAACAGTAGCAATGTTTGGCTTGTGCTATATCAAATAAACATAATTCAAATTTGAACAGTAAAATTAACATTCCATTAAAAAAAAGACCCCAGGTTGTATGACTGTTACACAGCTACACCTGAATGAGAGGGGCCTGATGAGAGAGGTCTGCAGTTGGACCCTTCTCGGAGAAGTGAGATGGTTCGATTGCATTAAGGCTCGATTGCTTTACCTATCCTTGGTATCCCGGATGTTGCAATCGGAATTTTCTCGACTCAAATCTCTTCCGGTCAGATTTTCTGTCAATTCGAATTTGACCAGGGGGGAGGGGTTGAATTTCACTGTTTGAATTTGAGCTAGACTATCCGAATTTCCGAACCCATTTTAGCAATTTTTTTACAGAGGTAATTTAAAAACCAAGTGACGACATTGTGCATTTCACTTTAAACATCTCCAAAATAGATTACTCCCAAACACCAGGGGGCGATGTCGATTTTCGAATATAATTTGACACTGTCAAGGGAAGGGAAAACAGGGAGCCAAAACCGCTAATATCAACAATCCTCTCAAAGGCTGCAGACCTGACGTTTACTACAAATAACAGTTTGATAAAGATACTTTTTAAAAGAGACGTTGTTGTATTCACGTGGGGCTGAAAGTCTCGAATTTCAAAGGGAGAAGAGGAATACTAGAAGGGAACGATGTCGGGGACGGGAGAATTCCAGGCACAGATAGCCTCAATCATGGAGGTACTGGCTAATGCAGCCGTAGCCGAAATTTGCAAAGTTGTAGACGATGGCTACGCTGTCGTTCACCTGGAGATGTCTCAGAGTCACAAAGAGAACGAATTCCTTCGCAGAAAAATTAAACTATTAGAGCTACAAATTGCCAGGTTTCGAACGGAGAGAATTAAGTTTTCAGAGGGGTCTGTCAGCAATCGCTTTGGGGTTCGCCTGCTCAACAGACCTGGCCGGGATACACAGGCATCAGGTACTGTAGGAGAACAATTATAATATTGAGACAATTGAGTAGACGAGTTCATTTAGATTGGACCTAGGGCGTAGGTCTGATTATTCATTCCATGTATCCATTTAATTATACAGTTGTCTACATTTTGAAAACAGCTCATCGAAATTGGCATGTAAAGCAATATAGCGAGTAACTTTTAGTCTCTAAATAAACGCCAGTGTTACCCCGTCTGCTCTGAAAGTTAAAAAAAAACCTCCGATCAAAGAGGTAATGAGCCCAGGTCAAATCGCATGTTGTAACCCTTGGTCGCTGTGATTGTAGGACCATCTCTTCAGGGCAGAGAGAGATCTGTGAGCAGGAACAGTGCAGGAAGAGACAGGAGTCCTGTTCATCTGAACCACGATCCAGCCTCAAACTGTGATGTTGAGGCAAAGAATGAGGTAACTATTCGGCCTACTGTTTCGACACTGGCTGTCTGAACACAAAAATAGTTTAGCATATTACTTAACGCCCCATTACATTATAGTACGATGACATAAATGAAAGGTTAACACACACTTCTATACACTATATATTATTAGGTAGTACATAATCGATTTTTATTGCATAAAAATGATGAATCGGTGATTGATTAATGATCAGTGATGGCTGATTTCACGACGGACATGTTCTGAGCGTGTGTCTGTCTACTCTGTCCCGTGTCATTTACATTTAGTCATTTAGCAGACGCTCTTATCCAGAGCGACTTACAGTAAGTACAGGGACATTCCCCCGAGGCAAGTAGGGTGAAGTGCCTTGCCCAAGGACACAACGTCAGTTGGTGTGACCAGGAATCGAACTGGCAACCTTCGGATTACTAGCCCGATTCCCTCACCGCTCAGCCACCTGATTCCCTTCTTATTTCAATCCTCTACCTCCAGACAGCAGGCCCGAAGCAGGAGGAGGAACTGGACCTGCTTATCGTGAAGGTGGAGGGGGCGACGGGAGTGGACGACCCTGCCTCAAGCAGGGACTCAGAGCGGCCACCGGGGGGCGACAGAGGGCTCAGTCCTCCTTCCTCAGCCAGGCAGTGGGACAGCGCTGCCGGACGCAACCTAACGGAGGTCAGTGGGTCTCAACCCCCCGCTGTTGCCGACTACCAGTCAGAGACAAAGATCGAGAGTGCGACCCCGCCTCTCGCTCTCACAGGAAGTGACCTCAGAGGAGAAATGCCATACTTGGACCTGAGCGAAGCTCCTGTAGCCCAGGCGTGGATAGAAGCAGCAGCTAGCTACGCACCCGGTGCCGCTGGGGTGGATGCTGAGACGGGGCCCCTGGGTTCAGATACCACCTCCTCCACGGGGCAGACTGGAGGCTCCAGCGCCTCGCATGGCGGGGTGTCTGCAGGGGGCGTGGCTCTCGGGGGCGTGGGCGGTGGGCGGGGGGTAGACAGGATGATGGGGTGGTCCGAGGGGGTCTTTTGTACCGGGGAGGGGGAGTTGAGCGGTCTCTCCACCGATGCCGGCCCCAGCCTCTTGGGTTCGGAGGGTCCCAACCCTCACGCAGCGCCTGCGTTCCAGGCCCCGGGGAGACTGTCCTCAAACCACACGTCTTCCTCCGGGGTCTCCATCACAAACACCCGCTGTAGCCCCGACTTCAGTAACGGCCCGTCCCCTCACAGAACCTTCCAGAGGCCCGTCGGCGGCCATCTTGGCCAGGGTCCTTTCCCGGGAGCGGCGCTGGAGCGCCCGTTCGCCTGCAGCCTGTGCAGGAAGAGGTTCGTGCAGGAGAGCGACCTGCGGAAGCACCGCGTGAACCACGCCAGGCAGAAGCAGTTCGCCTGCCCGCTCTGCCACAAGAGCTTTGTGTGCCCCAGCCAGCTGAGGGTGCACCAGAACGTCCACACGGGAGAGCGTCCGTTCGGCTGCAGGCAGTGTGGACGGTCCTTCTCCCACCCCAGCAACCTAAAAAGGCACCAGAAACTGCAGCATGACTAGAGAAGGCTCGCTCTCTCCACTGAATTAACTGTGAGGGTTGGAAACGCCAGTTTGCCTTGTGTCGAGTTTGCTTGTTTTTTTTTTGTGTGTGTGGGGGGGGGGGGGGGGGGGGATGCATGATGTAGATTGAATGATGAAGATTGACTGTCAGTGACTCATTTAGATTTAGGATATTTATTGATATGATCAGGCAGTACTGTGTGTCTGTTGTATCTTTTGTAAATTGAATAAAGCAGTAGATGATAGGTTCTATAAACAATAATATTTACTTTAAGAACCAGGCCTCATGTGCTCCATATGGGAGGAGGAGTTTACTCAGTATAATGACTTATTAAGAACAAACATTAAACATATTCCGGGGAGTCAGGTGGCTGAGCGGTTAGGGAATCGGGCTAGTAATCAGAAGGTTGCCAGTTCGATTCCCGACTGTGCAAAAAGACGTTGTCTCCTTGGGAAAGGCACTTCACCCTACTTGCCTCGGGGGGAATGTCCCTGTACTTACTGTAATTCGCTCTGCTAAATGAATAAATAAATGTAAATGTAATATTCAGTGTGTCGATTAAAACATGCAGATCTATCATGGGCCCATCCAGTGCCCCTGCCAGTGGACTCACTTCCTCATTCCTGTTTCCTCCTTCCTGTTTCCAGGGCCTGGCGAGCGATGCAGGCGAGGAGCAGAGACCAGAGGACGGGGGAGATGATGGCGTTCACCTTCACGCAGAGGTCAAATCTGAGGTCAAATCTGAGGTCATCGTGATCGATGCACTTCCTGTCGGAGGGGATGACACCCCCTCGTCTCTGTGGAGCCCCGGAGACTCGGGCCAGAACACGGTGCATCATGGGAGTCAGAGCGGAGCCTATCACGACCGGTCGTACGGCTACGACCCTCGCTTCAAGAACACCGCCGCCCCGGTCGCCATGCCAACGGGGGAACAGCGCCCCGCGTGGGCGGGGCTTCAGGAGAACCCCACCGGCCTGTTTCCCCTCTCGGGCCACGCCCCCAACCCCTCTGCCCCCCCGGGGCCAGACCCCCGCCCCTACAAGTGTGCCTTCTGCCTGCGCCAGTACCCCCACCAGTGCCAGCTGCGCATCCACGAGCGCGTGCACACCGGGGAGAAACCCTACCAGTGCTCCCAGTGTGGGAAGCAGTTCGGCCAGTTCTGCAGCCTGAAGAGGCACCAGCGCGTCCACACAGGGGAGAAGCCCTACCAGTGCTCCCAGTGCGGCAAGCAGTTCTCCCACTCCAACAACCTGAAGGTGCACCAGAGCGTCCACACCGGGGAGAAACGCTTCCACTGCAGCCAGTGTGGGAAGAACTTCTCGTTCCTCAGCAACTTGATCAGGCACCAGGCGGTGCACGCCGCCGGGAAGTGACGAGGCCCGGGGGGGAGACGCAGCGACGCGGTCGTCATGACGATGAAACTCAGGCCCGACGGAGATCCGGTTCTAAGGGAAGTGAGGTTATTGTGGCCTTCAATGGACGCTGGTTATCTTAACCCTTGTGCTGCCTTCGGGTCACATGACCCAAAGGTTCATAACGAACCATTGTTGTGTTTACCCAGTTTTACCCAATACAAAAACAAATAAAAATAATTTTCTTTTAACCTTTGCAATGTGGGGGGTCTGAGACAGCCCGACGGTTAAAAGAAAATGCTTCACTTTGTTTTTGTATGCGGTAAAGTTGTCACAATACGACGGTGGGTCACAATGACCCGAAGATAACACAAGGGTTAACAGACTTGTTGGTTACTGAAGTTCCCTTTCCTCATTGGACTGGTCCAGTTTTATACGTGTTAGTGAGTGTTAGTTTTACTCCTGATTGTACTATATGGTGAAAGCAACCATGTATTTCCAAGTGAATAATATACTTGCAATTTACTGTGTATATATGAAGTGACGATGCACTAAGTGAGTTGAATTGTGTCCGTCCATCGATGAATATGCAGTGTACTGTGATCATGTTTGACAGTTAAACTGTTTTAAAACATAAGGTCATTTTGACTGTGATGGTTTATGTTGGAGTGTTTATCCTGTGTCTCTATTAAGCATGTCCCAATCAGCACATCAGTAATCAACCAAACAAGCACAGTTCGACATCACAACCACGTCAGAAAATCCATTTTAACATGAGTTTTAATTCTGATAAAAAAAGTTACAAGATCTGGCTCAACTAAGATGCGTGTGAAAAGCAGAATGTCGTCTCTGGACTGTGAGTGGAGTTACTTTACGCATCACAACCCAAACAAGAAGAAAAAGCACCTGCAGGAAAATAACACTTAAATAAGACATTGATAAAAGGCCTCAAGAGTTACTGATATACACTCAGTCACCCGACGTAGATTCACAGTATAGAGAAGACCAAACACACCCACCTCATATCCCCTCCCTCTCCTCCCCCCCTCTCCTCTCTCTGAACTGCAGGGTGGGGTGTGAGGGGTAAACTGCAGGGTGGGGTGTGAGGGGTAAACTGCAGGGTGGGGTGTGAGGGGTAAACTGCAGGGTGGGGTGTGAGGGGTAAACTGCAGGGTGGGGTGTGAGGGGTAAACTGCAGGGTGGGGTGTGAGGGGTAAACTGCAGGGTGGGGTGTGAGGGGTGTGTTGGTGTCTTAAGGAGGGGACATGCAGCCATCCTGTCGGGGTGGACACACAGAGACTCGTCCACCACACAGAAGATCCTACAGTTTGGATGTTTTATGTTTTGTTTTGACCCCATGTCAAGTTAAAACCTGGTGGTGGTTTTCAGAGTAACACAACATGTACAGTAACTGTCCACTTTTTTCTGCGTCCTCCTGGTCCTGAACAGACAAGCAGGGTCGTGAAGAGCAGCAATAAACAGAAGAAAAAAAACATAGCGACAAACTACTGACAACCCCGTACATTCAGTACTGTAGTGCTTCAGTCACATTGCTTTTTGGTGCGTGTCACTTTGATTATTCTCCCTATTGTTTAACCACGAGAGCACATGTTGACTAAAGGCAGCAGGGAGGTGCTGACGTCTAGAACTGCTACAGTCTCTTCCTGGGTCGGAGCAAGGTGGCGTTAGTGCATCTGTTTCCCTCCACTTCCCGCGAGACAAAGCTGAAGTCTCACGGCTGTGCAGTTCCAGTGTGCCGCCACTAGGGGGCGTAGATGGAGGGATGATCGAATGGAAGGATGAACGGGAAGGAGCCAGTTGCCGGTCTGCTCGGCAGACTGAACCACCCCAGAGTTGGCGGGCGTGTGGGTGAGGGAGGAGGGCCTGCGGGTACGGAGGTCATCGCGGTCTCTTGTGAGGGAGGAGGGCCTGCGGGTACGGAGGTCATCGCGGTCTCTTGTGAGGGAGGAGGGCCTGCGGGTACGGAGGTCATCGCGGTCTCTTGTGAGGGAGGAGGGCCTGCGGGTACGGAGGTCATCGCGGTCTCTTGTGAGGGAGGAGGGCCTGCGGGTACGGAGGTCATCGCGGTCTCTTGTGAGGGAGGAGGGCCTGCGGGTACGGAGGTCATCGCGGTCTCTTGTGAGGGAGGAGGGCCTGCGGGTACGGAGGTCATCGCGGTCTCTTGTGAGGGAGGAGGGCCTGCGGGTACGGAGGTCATCGCGGTCTCTTGTGAGGGAGGAGGGCCTGCGGGTACGGAGGTCATCGCGGTCTCTTGTGAGGGAGGAGGGCCTGCGGGTACGGAGGTCATCGCGGTCTCTTGTGAGGGAGGAGGGCCTGCGGGTACGGAGGTCATCGCGGTCTCTTGCGCATGACGAAGAGCAGGACCCTGCGGACGGCCACTAGGCGGCTCTTCAGGGAGGTCATGGCCAGGATGGTGAGCTGGGCTCTGTTCTCCAGAGGAAGGACAGCCAGCAGCCACCAGCACCAGGCCGGGCCACTGGGACTACCCTGGGGGGGGGGGGGGGGGGGAATGAGAGAAAGGTTAGTGGGTTGACGACATACAAAAAATATGGGGACACAGAATCTAAAAACACCATGTGTCTGGTCCTCTGCCAGGGAGAGAGAGGCTTGAGTACACCAGCAGCTGTGTGTCTATATATATATATAAACCCCTTGAGATGTACCATCTCGTTTTCAAGGGAGAGTTGTGTGTGTGTATGATGAGGCTCTATAGAGTGTTCTCTCATCTTGTATATACTGTGTGTGTGAGTGTGTATGTGTGAATCTCACCTGTGGATCGGGGTCTTTCCCTGGCAGGTGTCCGAAGTGGCTGAGGATCTGACTCTTCATGTTGTCCTTCAGGGAGGTGAACCAGGAGGTGGCCTGCTCATACACAGAGTCATGTAGCTTCTGCAGCTCTGCTAGCTCCTCTCCCTCCACCTGCTCACACACACACACACAGAGACACACACACAGAGACACACACACAGAGACACACAGAGACACACACACAGAGACACACACACAGAGACACACAGCGTTAGAAACAGAAAACTAGTGGTAGAACCATATCAAATTATAATATTGGAGGTGTCCCACATCAATATCCCAATTTCTTCAAACACGATCTCTGTGTCTGTAACAACCATGCCCCAGCCCTCCCCCACCCACCCCCCACACCCCCCCCCACCCCCACCCCCCCCCCAAACACACACCCCCACCCCCCACACACACACCCCCACCCCCCACACACACACCCCCACCCACCCCCCACACCCCCCCCCACCCCCACCACCCCCCACACACACACCCCCACCCCCCACACACACACCCCCACCCCCCACACACACACCCCCACCCACCCCCCACACACACCCCCACCCCCCCCCACACACACACCCCCACCCCCCACACACACACCCCCCCCCCCCCCCACACACACCCCCACCCCCACCCACCCCCCACACACCCCCCCACCCCCACCCCCCCCCACACACACACCCCCACCCCCACCCCCCCCCACACACACCCCCACTCACACACCCCCACACCCCCCCCCCCCACACACACACACACACACACCCACCGTCTTGTCCTCCAGATACTCTATCTTGGCCGTGTGGTATCCGTCTCGCTGGCCGTGACTCAGCACGCGGAAGCGGGCGCCGCCGACCGTGTCGACCACGGAGCGGCCGTCCGGGAAGAACTTGACGTTGCGCACCTCCAGCATGCAGCCGTGGTCTGCGTGGCCCAGCAGCTCGTCTGCGATGCACATGCCAAACTGCCGAGTGCCCGTCTCCATGGAGCGGCGGATCATCAGGCGGTAGCGAGGCTCAAACACGTGCAGTGGGCAGGGGATGGTGGGGAACGCCATGGTGCACACGAAGATAGGCACTTCCTGGTTCAGGCTGGAGGGCGGAAGGGGATTGGTTAGGTGGGTGGGTGGAGACTAGGGTGTGACATAGCTAAATTTGGCATTGCTGATCTACATTAATTTTTATGTATTCAAATGTTAACTTTTTAACCTTTGTTTTAAGAAGAAAACTAAAAAAATCATTAATTTAAAAATACAATTTTAAAAACGGTTTGTGCAAATCATAAGTTTAATTTTTTTTTATCTAACTTTAATGAATCTATGTATGTAAATGTGAGTGCACATGCACTGTTCTCCTTCCTGGGTGAAACTCACTTGGACAGCTCCTTCTGCTCCTCTTCCTGGATCCTCTTCCTGTCGGCCAGCTCGTCTCCTAGGTAACGCTGCAGCACCTGCTCCATCAGCACAGTCTTGTTGTGACCCCTGGTGGCCAGGTACTGGAACAACAACACTGCAGGTCAACACTGCTGACCCGTGTGTGTGTGTGTGTGTGTGTGTGTGTCATACGCTTAGGATCCTTGCGATATGAATATCAGAGTCTGTGTATGAAGTTAATGTCTGAACTAGAAGTGCAGCAGATTGTAAACTTAATCTGAGCAGATTACAGTGGATCAGCCGTCTCCGTGATCAGCAGCTTTACAGTAACCCCGTCATCAGCTGCTGACATCATTTCCTCTCAGGGATTACACAGCAATGTTTATACAACATGTGTTTGCTGTTCAGGGGGGTATTCCAGAAAGCAGGTCATGTGACATACCCCGGGTAAATTAACTCCCCAGCTGACACCAAGCGTTGTAGCAAAATTGGCAGTAGGTTGCTGCAACATTGTGAATCAGCTGGTGGGTTAACTTACCTGGTTATGTTGCATAACCTGCTTTCTGGAATACCCCCCTGGTCACTTTGATGTGTGTGTGTGTACCTAAGACAGGTTCTCCTTTCACAGAGGGCAGTAATGGGTGTGTGTGTGTGATGGTGTGTGTGTGTACCTCAGCCAGGTTCTCCTTGCACAGAGGGCAGTAGGGGTGTGTGTGTGTGTACCTCAGACAGGTTCTCCTTGCACAGAGGGCACTAGGGGTGGGTGTGTGTGTACCTCAGACAGGTTCTCCTTGCACAGAGGGCACTAGGAGTGTGTGTGTGTGTGTACCTCAGCCAGGTTCTCCTTGCACAGAGGGCACTAGGGGTGTGTGTGTGTGATGGTGTGTGTGTGTACCTCAGACAGGTTCTCCTTGCACAGAGGGCAGTAGGGGTTGTGGTCCAGGCAGCGCTCCAGACACTTGAGGCAGAAGGTGTGTCCACAAGGGGTGGCGACCGGCTCGTAGAACAGCCTTCACACACACACACACACAACAGAAACTAACATCAACACAACACTGCACTGCTTTCCAGAATACCCAGATCAGCTTATGCTACTGATGTGTGTGTGTGTGTGTTAGTACCTCATGCAGAGGGAACACTCCATGTCTCCACTGTCCAGCAGGCTGGGGGGCACGGTCCGCCCCCTGGGGGGCGTGGCAGGGGCGTGAGAGGAGCACCCTTCATCTGAGGACAACGCACACATCGTGAAGTAGCTCCACACACTCATACACAGACCCACAGCTCATATGGTGTGTGTGTGTGAGAGTGTGTATAACTGTGTGTGTGTGTGTGTGTGTGTGAGAGACAGGCCGTGCGTGTGTGTCCTGTTACCTGCTCGGAGCAGTTTGGAGGAGTGGCAGAAGGGCTCGTCTCCACCGTGCTTCCTCTTAGTGCCACCGGGGGGCACCGGCAGGGCGGCCAGGACGCTGGCCAGGGTCTTACTGCTGCCCTCGTCCCCCCGGGGGCCGCTGGGGGCCGGCTGTGTGGACGAACCCTCACACCCTGATCTGCTCACACTGACCTCTGAGTCCTGAGGGAGGAGAGGGTGTGCGTGAATGGGTGAGAAAATAGGGAAAAAACAGCGACTAAGACTGTGTGAGTGACTGTGTGAGTGACTGTGTGAGTGACTGTGTGAGTGACTGTGTGAGTGACTGTGTGAGTGACTGTGTGAGTGACTGTGTGAGTGACTGTGTGAGTGACTGTGTGAGTGACTGTGTGAGTGACTGTGTGAGTGACTGTGTGTGTGAGTGTGTGAGTGAGTGAGTGAGTGAGTGAGTGAGTGAGTGAGTGAGTGAGGGAGGGAGTGAGTGAGGGAGGGAGTGAGTGAGGGCCACCCTGGTGTTGGCTGACCTGGGCAGGCTGGGCTGCGGGGGTCCGGGCGAGCGGCCGCAGGGAGCTGAGCAGAGCGGAGGGTTTGAGGAAGCGTGTGGAGGGGTCTCCGGACAGGGGCAGCAGGGGCTGGGGCACATCAGCCCTCTCGAACACGGAGGAGAACAGCTCGCTCAGCACCTAAAAACACAGCTCACGCTCAACAGACATACAGACACATGCACAAGGGCATCACACCGCCCAAACAAGGTGAGAACGTGCACTTGCATGGATGAGGTCGCTTTCTCAACGCCAAACAGGTCCTACTAACGCAGCATAAAGACAACGGAAAACTTCCATTTCAGTCCATCACCTCGCAGAAGGCAGGGACGGTATATTTAGCACATGCTGGCTGGCGAGCAGAGAATTCTAAGCTGTTGGACAGAACCGCAGATAAATAAACACCGCCTGCCAGTGTTGCTGATGCTAACAGGCCCCGTATTCATGCCCATATCTAACATGCTGTCCTGTGTGGTGTGACAGGTCTAATAGTTGCTGTGTCACTAAGGCCATGCAGGACACAAAATGCCTCAGAGGCCAGCTGGAACAAGGCCATGACGTCATGAGATCATCTAGCAAGGGGCCTGGCAGGATTTAGTGTCCTCAGTAATCCTGTCGGATATACATGCCCATACACACACACACACACACACACACTAATACACATGTCCGTGTGATGCGAGGAGGTTACCTTCTGGGCCTCCATCTTGACTGTGGTCCAATCAGGCTTCAGCGCCACACAGAGGAAGTATTCCTGCAGCGCTTCCTCCTTCCTGGAGGCTCTGATCAGGGCAGAGGCTTTCAGAGAGTGGGCCTGAGAGGAGGTTTATTAACATTTGAGAAATATAATACATAAGAGAGGAACTCCGTTTAACTCATTGATACATTTATAAATAGTTTGTGTGTGTGTGTGTAGTGATTTGTCTCCCAGTCTCACCTGTGGCCAGAGAGGGTTGCCTCTGCACATGCTGTCAGCGTCCTGCACAGCCTGACAGTAACTCCTCATGTCCATGTGCAGCCTGGCCCGCTGTGCCAGCAGGCTGCCTGAAGAGGGCGCTGTGGGGGCGAAGAGACAGAGCTCAGATCAGACAGACGCACCACGAAAGAAGCTGCAGTGAGACGGCAACTCGACTATGTCGCTGCATCTGCTGCTTCACCTGAAGATTAGCCAGCGCTGAGTGCCATCCATAACGTGCGCACATGTGGGTGATAAAGACAATCTAATCTCAGCTCAGATTGGAAAACGCTGGAAATGAGTTGGGAAACCGGTCTGTGGCTTTTGCACACGAAAACGTTTCGTGTGACAGGTAGCGGTTAAACTCGATGTCCAAACACTCAGTCCAAGTCACCAAACACGCAGTCCAAGTCAACAACTGCAATTCAATCAGCCTGGGATACGTCTTTCTCAACTGCCCCCCTCCTCTCAGACCAGCAGAACACCAGGGGGCACAAAACATGACTCCTCTCAGACCAGCAGAACACCAGGGGGCACAAAACATGACTCCTCTCAGACCAGCAGAACACCAGGGGGCACAAAACATGACTCCTCTCAGACCAGCAGAACACCAGGGGGCACAAAACATGACATGATATTCCCATTTCCCAAAATCTAAATACTGCCCCGGGATCATTCTGGAAGAAGAGTTCTGAACCCCCGTTACCTAGCATGTTTGAATGCAACAATGTACCGTCCCAGTTTAGACAGTGTAAGTTTCTTTGAATACATTTTCTAACTTTTGTAACTCAAAATATCAATCCAAAACAAACGACTTCCCAAACACAGCCTCTTTCTAGTTTGCAGGCAGCAGTACTTTTATGAATAATGATGTATCTAGGGCACATCTCACAAGAGCTGGCAGCGGGGTTTATACAGTTAGGTCCATAAATATTTGGACATTGACACAATTTTCATCATTTTGGCTCTGTATGCCACCACAATGGATTTGAAATGAAACAATCAAGATGTGCTTTAAGTGCAGACTTTCAGCTTTAATTTCAGGGTATTTACATCCAAATCAGGTGAACGGTGTAGCAATTACAATACATTTTATATGTGCCCCCCCCCCCCTTTTTAAGGGACCAAAAGTAATTGGACAATTGGCTGCTCAGCTGTTCCATGGCCAGGTGTATGTTATTCCCTCATGGGAGTTCGTTATTTCATTGACAAGGAGCAGATAAAAGGTCTAGAGTTCATTTCAAGTATGGTATTTGTGTTTGGAATCTGTTGCTGTCAACTCTCAATATGAAGTCCAAAGAGCTGTCACCATCAGTGAAGCAAGCCATCGTTAGGCTGAAAAATCAAAACAAACCTATCAGAGAGATAGCAAAAATATTAGGTGTGGCTCAATCAACTGTTTGGTACATTCTTAAAAAGAAAGAACGCACTGGTGAGCTCAGCAACACCAAAAGACCCGGAAGACCACGGAAAACAACTGTGGTGGATGACAGAAGAATTATTTCCCTGGTGAAGAAAAACCCCTTCACAACAGTTGGCCAGATCAAGAACACTCTCCAGGAGGTAGGCGTATCTGTGTCAAAGTCAAAAATTAAGAGAAGACTTCACCAGAGTAAATACAGAGGGTTCACCACAAGATGTAAACCATTGGTGAGTCTCAAAAACAGGAATACCAGATTAGTTTGCCAAAAAACATCTAAAAGACCCTGTACAGTTCTGGAACAACATCCTATGGACAGATGAGACCAAGATCAACTTGTACCTGAATGATGGGAAGAGAAGAGTATGGAGAAGGGAAGGAACTGCTCATGATCCAAAGCATACCACCTCATCAGTGAAGCATGGTGGAGGTAGTGTTATGGCGTGGGCATGTATGGCTGCCAATGGAACTGGTTCCCTTGTATTTATCGATGATGTGACTGCTGACAAAAGCAGTAGGATGAATTCTGAAGTGTTTCTGGCAATATTATTTGCTCAGATTCAGCCAAATGCTTCAGAACTCATAGGACGGCGCTTCACAGTGCAGATGGACAATGACCCGAAGCATACTGCGAAAGCAACCAAAGAGTTTTTTAAGGCAAAGAAGTGGAATGTTCTGCAATGGCCAAGTCAATCACCTGACCTAAATCCAATTGAGCATGCATTTCACTTGCTAAAGACAAAACTGAAGGGAAAATGCCCCAAGAACAAGCAGGAACTGAAGACAGTTGCAGTAGAGGCCTGGCAGAGCATCACCAGGGACGAAACCCAGCGTCTGGTGATGTCTATGGGTTCCAGACTTCAGGCTGTCATTGACTGCAAAGGATTTGCAACCAAGTATTAAAAGTGACAATTAGATTTATGATTATGTTAGTTTGTCCAATTATTTTTGGTCCCTTAAAAAGGGGGGGGCCACATATAAAATGTGTTATAATTCCTACACCGTTCACCTGATTTGGATGTAAATACCCTGAAATTAAAGCTGAAAGTCTGCACTTAAAGCACATCTTGATTGTTTCATTTCAAATCCATTGTGGTGGTATACAGAGCCAAAATGATAAATTGTGTCAATGTCCAAATATTTATGGACCTAACTGTATAAGCAGGTCACAGACTGACATCATCAGGAATGGGGTCAGAGCTACCGCAGCCCTCTCTCTCCAGAGGGAGGAATCAGCTGGGCTACAACCGCACCTTCTCAGAGGCTTTCCGGACAGGGATAGGGCTTAGAGCTGCCTGGGCATAGAATGGCATGCATTCCTGCAGCCAAAGAGCTTGAGGGTGGCGGGGGGGTAATGTCAAAGGAAAGCATAATCTTTCAAATGTTTACGAAGGGCTGTTCATGACCAGAGCTTAGATCAGAAGCTGGTCGGGAATATAGGTTGAGTTCTGACCATATTGCTGGTGTAACACGTTCCCCCTCTAACTGTTGTGACGCATCTTAGCTGCCAGAAGGCCTGTGTGGATTTGTTGTGAAACACAGACTGGCTGTGAAAGCGCCACCATCACCACCTGAGTGATCTGCCAAATAAATAGCTTCTCAAAAAAGAATACCGATAACACAGAGCAAGATCACAGAACCGGGCCACTTACATATCCCTCACTGCCCCGGATGTCCCAAACTGTCCTTATCTAAGAATTATGCGCGCCTGGTTATTCAACATTGACTCGGCCTGTGGATTCCCCTCTTATACACCAAAGTATCTTCGGCAGAAGGCCACAGTCACAACTAGAAAACACAATGTAAAAAACGATTTAACAACAGAAAGCCGCGGGTGTAGGTTTTGTAACATAGCGTTAAGGCAATGAGGCTAAATGCCGCCTCACTTCGGTAACACTGCGCAACGAACAGAAAAAGTAGGTCAACTGGTCTGCTTTTCCATTTTGGAAAAAATAAGTTAGATTTCATTCAAATTTAAACAGTAATTTTTGACATATGAAACGTGTGCATGTACCAGATGTTTACAATGGATTCTTACCCAGTTCTACAGCTTTATTGTACTTCTCCAAGGCATCTGCGTAGTCTTGTTTTTTCCATAACACCTCTCCTTCTATACAAAACCTCCTGGCTTTGCTTTCGGAGTCGAACCATTTTTCCAACAACCCACTTAGTACAACATCTATTCTTAGTCCAAATGGCAAAATCTGCCCGTCTTTTTTGTCCAGTTTATACTTGCACTGTTTGCAATCCGTGACAGTTTCATTTTCTAAACAATGTTTGCAAAACGTGTGGCCACATAGTAACGTTGCTGGTTCCGAAAGCAAATTCTTACAAAGGCGACATTTAAATAAGTCTAACGGCTCGTCCTCTTCGGTGTCTCCATCCGAATCCCCTCCGCCGTCTCCACTGCGCGAGCCACTCTTGAGACCATTCAAGACGTTTAGATCTTTTTCTCTCAGAGTCTGTGCAATGTTTTCAACTAGAATACGCAACTCCTCCGGCCTCAGATTGCTTAGGTTTGCCGCTGTACAGTACGAGTCCAGAGCCTCACCTATCCTACCTGCCTGTGCCAAAGCATCCGCTTTTCGCAAACAGAGGCCCCGGTCAGGTTGTTGGAGGTCCGCAAGTTGAGAGCTGTAGATTTCGGCGGCGAGGTTGAAATCCCCTGCGCGGTTTGCCTCTTCTGCGACTTCGAGCATTTCTGTGCATAACCCCGTAGCTCCCGGGTTGGACAACGGATGGACGAATTGCTCGCCCGGTTGATGCTGGATTCCTGTCTCCATCCTCGTTCTGTGCGTTATTGATGTATGAGAAGTTCACCAATCATCAGAAATAAACGCACCGAAGCTGTTTGTACAGGACCCATTTCGCGATAGCCAAAGCAATCAAACAAGAAAGCCAGTTAATTTAAGTCTAATTGTTTTGCTCCTACAACGTACACTTTTTAAGAAACTGAATACGGCGAGATGCCCAGGATGTCAATAAATACATGCTTGAGTTAGAATCTAATGAAGGGGTTGGTTTGAATGCAGCGTTAGATAACCCACACTGCACCTCCCCCGGCATTTGGCAAGAAGTACGCAGTCTCCGACTAACTTCCTTTCAAAACAATGTTGGCTACATGCAGCGTGGAATGGCTCTATGATAGTGAAAAATGATCACAGACGATGTTATCGACTTTATTTTCTAAATTAGTTTCCTAAACGACAGGCCATAACTGTATGCCCTAGTCGGCGTCGCCAGTTGAAAAACAGGCTTCGTGACGTGATAGCTAGCTAAGCCTAACTAAGGTAACGTCATTACCTAACAGGGGACAGACACGAGAATTCCTTCATTCCACTTTAAGGAATTATTTTAGTAAAATGACAGAAAATACCGTAGGTCGTTTGTCGGTTGCCATACTTTTTTCACCCAAAATTCCAAAATCCAATGTACTTGAACGTCACCGATTATTTGGTACCATCACTGATTACTACAGTAGCTAGCTATCCTAAACGCAATTTCACTGACCGGTCACTCGTATTCTGTCTTGGTATCGACGTCTAAATATCACCTCATCTTGCTTAATGTTCGTGTCCTTCTATGTAGATTCAAACCGAATACAGAAGTTAACAAATAAAGCACATATCTCGTTTTCTAAATAGTCCATCTTGTTCACAGGGCTTCTTCGATTTCAAAGATAAATGAAGTGACGAGCCTCTGGCAAGCACATGACCCCAGACGCGCACTCGTATTGGTTCGCTGTAGTGCACTTATATAACTATAAAATAACGTTGTATAACTTATCTAAACTGTGATTTGTAAGGTGCGAGATAATAATATTGAATGCTTTCCAATGCTGTTGGTAAACGATGATATTTAGTGGATCCAATATACACATTAAAGCTTTCTAATCAGCTTTTTACTTGCCTTTCAGCGAGGATACAATTTGGACTGGTTATATCACGACTATGCTGAACGCATATCTTTATGTAATGCTTTACATAAGCACTACATTTCCCATTATTATTATATTTCTTTCTTTTTGGTTGGGAAAACAACTGTTCATAATAAATCCCAAACGTTACACTGAAGGTGGTACACTAAAAAGGTAGCAGTTTACATAGGCTACATCATGTAATTGTGTTGAATGCATTTCATCATCCTCGCAGGTTAAAACACAAATAATTATGAATGCATGAGTTGGCCCTTATGCTCACTAATCCAGGGGATACTTTATGCAATCATGAAAGTTGTAAAAGGAAAGTGACTCACTTACACTTAGACTTTCTCAAGTTCCACTTCACTTGCACTAACTTTAAACTGAACACACCATTACATTGTCTGTGATGCTAGGTAATGGAAGCTGGATGATCAACTAACTGAACCTATCCAGATAATTTTCAAGCGCCATGACTCATATGTGACTGCTCAGAATGACTCAAAGATTTTCCAGTGTTATACAACAATGGTTTCAAAAGCGGTGACACTTGTATAAGTACATTCTATAGGCTACTGGGCCCAGTTTGAATAACATGTTTGAAGATGTTGGGATTAGTGGTGAAAATTACCTAATTCTCATAGGATTGTATACGTATTGGTTGAAAACATTTTGCAGAGCATAGTGTTGTCTTCAGGTTGTAAAATACTCTGCTAGTGTCATGTTTTGTTGATGGCTGATTTAGCTCTGAGTACCTAACAGTGTCAAATGCAATATAGTGCCTGACACCGAAGACCACCCTCTAGTTTGCCAGGATAATTATTTGATAAAAAATGACTCATGCTTATCACGTAAGAAGCATCCTGAACGCAGTTTCTCCTTACCCTTCTGAATGTGCCATTAAACCTTCATGTGTTGTCTAGAAATCACTTTACGACAAAACGGCATCTAAATTTAGGATGTCTCATCTAAATAAGTGGAAGCTGTTCTTAGACAAGTGCCCATCTGTTGAGTTTGACGGGGAACGCAATCACCACGTAATGATGATAACTGTGAGCTGTTGCTTGTTGAGCGTCAACAACTTCCAAACAACGGTATGATCGGTGGATGTTCTCTGGCTGATGCTGTTTCGGCCACAAATTTCCGACCATGACCTCTTAACCTGGTGGTTGGCTGAAGGACACGTGAGGCTTACGACCAGTGGCTGGCCTGACAGATGGTCTGAAGCCCAAAGCGATCAGCCACACCTCTGCTAAGACTGTGTGCCTTAATACTCTGAAGCGGTTTCCTTTCATGATCTCATCTCCTTCTGCTACAGGACAGGTGGAACCACATGGATGGAGGCAATCAGGGGTCAGGTGCCATCTGTTCATGTTAAGTGTCATGCTGGAAGAGGCAGGGAAGGAGAGGAATTAGCTTAAAGACTTGTGAGATACAGCCAGATCATTACTGCTTCTCTCTCTTCCTCCTCTCAACCTCCCTCTCCCACTCTGCTTCTCTCTCTCTCTCTCTCTCTCTCTCTCTCTCTCTCTCTCTCTCTCTCTCTCTCTCTCTCTCTCTCTCTCTAAGGAAGTATAGAGGAAGTAAATACTTAGAAACGGTTAATAGTAATCCACTCTAATCAAGACAACTAGTTTGGTTGCAATGTTTGCTTTGTCAGAACACTTCACTAAATGCCATGGGCATTGTTTTATTTGACAGATCTATGCTGATATGTAATCCTAAAATTGAATTCATAACAATTAAAGTGATACATAATAAAACAAACAAATTAATGTGATGTTGAATGTTATTTTCTGTCTCCCACAAGATAATCTTTAGGAACAATTTCAAACATGGCCCTGTTATTATTCTAGTTTTCACTATTATTTTAGTTTTCACACACTAAACATCTTCATTCATGAGATGTCCTTCCCTGTTTGCAATCAGTGCTGAGTTTGTTGTTGCTTTCTGTCAGGTCAACATGTGGTGGAGGTGTGGTGTGTGAGTGCTGCATGCTGCTGTGGTCTGTTAATACCCTGCTTATGCACATGCATCTCCAGCTGTGCAGAGGTAACTAACCCCTGATGTGCCCCTGATATCCTGTTTTTATAACATCCCCTGCCCCCCCCCCCTGACCTGGCCTCCTTATTGCTCACACCACATGGCCCAGTGCCTTGCCCACAACCCCCAGCCCCAGCCCCAGCCCCACCCCCAGCCCCAGCCCCAGCCCCACCCCCAGCCCCAGCCCCACCCCCAGCCCCACCCCCAGCCCCAGCCCCACCCACAACCCCACCCCCAGCCCCAGCCCCACCCCCAGCCCCACCCCCAGCCCCACCCCCAGCCCCACCCCCAGCCCCACCCCCAGCCCCAGCCCCACCCCCAGCCCCACCCCCAGCCCCACCCCCAGCCCCAGCCCCAGCCCCACCCCCAGCCCCACCCACAACCCCACCCCCAGCCCCAGCCCCACCCCCAGCCCCACCCCCAGCCCCACCCCCAGCCCCACCCCCAGCCCCAGCCCCACCCCCAGCCCCACCCACAACCCCACCCCCACCCCCAGCCCCACCCCCTTATTTTTGTGACTTAACTGTTAATTCATGTTAATTATTAAAATATGAAGTTATTCATCAATCCACTGGTTTTATCGGCTGTTAATTACAAGCAAAGAGAGCATGATGGAGTCTAATCTGTACTGTCATTACCTGGAAAGTACAGCACTTTGCCACCAATACAAACCACAAGATGGCACTCTGGCCTTGTGTTGAATAACTTGTGAAAAAAGCATAAAATAATTTATAAAATAGTATTTAAGTATTCCTTTTCAGTTTCCAAAAACAGTGAGCCAACTGCATTTAGCTCTACTCTGTGAGCTACAATTATAATCAGTTCCTGTGGCGTGCTGAAAGTT
Organism: Osmerus eperlanus; assembly: GCF_963692335.1. Classification (NCBI taxonomy): domain Eukaryota; kingdom Metazoa; phylum Chordata; class Actinopteri; order Osmeriformes; family Osmeridae; genus Osmerus; species Osmerus eperlanus. The sequence continues at coordinate 2,396,570 of NC_085020.1, forward strand.
AGTTTATGGGGAGAGTTAGTCTGCTGTGATAAGCATGGAAAACAACCAACTCAGTGTTTATTAGGGACTCAAGACTCAAGTGTGTTCATTAACAGACTCGGTTCCTGGATGGAAAATCACCAGGAAATATGACCGTAAAAATCCAGACCTGACCTCGTTCTTATCATTTGTGACTCATGTTGAGCGTGTGCTGTTGTTGACTCTGTAATTGATTTGCATAAGAAACACATTGCATAACAAACCCAAAATGTGTTGTCATAGTGAATCATGTGACTTATACAACTCGAACTGTAAATAATGGATGCGACATTTTGACCTGGATGCAGTTCAGACCTTATATAAAACAGCCTCATGTCACATAATGTAATCATAAACAACATTCATATTATTTTAGTACATGATGAGTTTCTAAGATTGTTGTGATGCCAACTGATCTAAATGATCCTCTTAACGAAGTGATATTTTGACAATGGCAGTCATTTTAAAGGTATTCACCTTGGTAAAATTCTACAAGCAATCAATTTCTAACCACACAATTCTTGTTGTTTCTTGAGAAGAAAATGTTTCCAGAATGGACAAAATGTTTCATTTAAGCACATTGTTGCCCCCTAGCGTTTGAGGCAGTGACAATCCTTGCAAACCTTTATAAATGTTAATTTTGAGTATCGATATGGGCCCATGTGTGTTTTGCAGGCATGAGGTAGGGGGAAGAGATAAGATAGATTTGAATTGAATTTAAATCAAGACACAAGTAAAAAATCGTTTTTGAGATTTGAGGTAAGAAGAGGTTGGAAGTTTGAAAAAGAAGTATCTTTCTTCCCTCCTAAAGGTGTGAGTATGTGACATGCGTGAGTCACAGGTGAAGAGGACTGTTGAGATCTGACTGGCAGATATCGTAGCTTTCCATAGGTGACACACCTTTTTGCGTCTCTACCCCTACAGACTAATGACGTCCGCGTCATGCCAATTACCACGACAGCTTCATTTAGGGACAAGCGACTTCACGCCTTCTAGTGTGTCCTGTGACATTTGATTGGGTGGCTGATTTGAAGTCTGTCTCAGTGCTGTCCATTTCCCACGAGCACCCTTATAGCCATGTCGCTCAGTTTCCAATCAACACTGTGGCTGAAGATGTGGCGACTCCCAGGTTCTGTAAATGTTAACACTCTCTGCTCCCTCTGATGCTGACATGCAGGTATGACAGGAAGACTGGAGAGGATTAATTTGACACCTAGAAAAGTATTTCAGTGGCTGGCTAGAAGTAGGAGTTTTTAAGAAGTTTTAACATAATTGAGATAAAATTATTGTTTCATGATTAAACTATATATTTAAAGTTTCACCAAGGAACTTAGTGTGCTTGACATTGATGTGTGAATCTGTTGCTGTGGTTACAATTACTGCCCTGTTGGCTTTACCGGTTTTACTAGTTTTATCACCAGGATACATGAGAAGCTGCCAGGATGCTGGGTGAATTTTAAATCAACCCCAAACTATAAATTAAACGTAGTGTTGTTGACCAGAATATCTTCCTGTAGTCTATGTTCTATACCCAAAATGGATCACAAAACAAACGGTTTAACATTTCGACAAAGTAAAATGTTGTTGCTTCATTGACTAAACTGAGTTTTGTGATATTGTCAACTGATTAGTCATTCTTTTAGATTAACCGAGAAAAAACATCCACAGTAACTTGTATTGTACAGCCTGGACATGAGGAAGTGATCAAACTGTCCTTGTAACATACTAATGTAAGCATCTGAAATGTAGCCTGCAACCATCTATACTTTTAGGATTGTTGTTTTTCCACACATTCAGGATAGTATCTAGGGAATATATTATTGGAACTCGTGTGTGTGTGTGTGATTTGAAATGGGCAAAGTTTTCTTCTAGTTTTTAAAATTGTGAAAACAATGATTCTAAACACAATTCCCCTCACAAGGGAAGCACCACACAGAGACGCTCTTCCACATAGACGATCGTCAGCAAATCCTCCCTTGGGTCCACTGAGGAAAATGACCGCGCAGAGGAACACCTGACACAGCCAATAACATCAGCAGGTTTGGTTGAGTCACAGCAGTTACAGTCGTTTGGTTTAACAGGTTTTGAGTCTGTTTATTGTTGTTCTATGTCCTTGTTGTACGCTCATCTGGCCAGATGTTCTGTCTTCTCAGTGGGACGTGTGTCGAACTGTTCCTGGAGAACATGACAGAGCCCACAGCCCCAGATGCTATGTTCTAGGTTGGCACATACGCAATAACACACACAAATACAAACATATACATACACACACCAACATACACACACACACGCACATGCACAGCCACATCAACACACACACACACCCCCACACACACACACACACTCACGTGCAAGCACATGCCTACCATTGTTGGTAACAGTGCACAGTCAGACTTCACTGGGTTTTCACTGATCAATAATGTATAATGAAATCATCCAGGTTGATTAGAACCTGAATACATTCTTTAATGTCTAATCTTTTCCTTTAGGAATCAGGGCTACTGGAGGCTTATTCCTGTCCACCATAATGCGCTTAGACTTTTGAACGCCGCAGCCTCACTTTGCAGTCGTTTCACTCAATTTACATCAAAAACTGATTTCGACCCCAAAATGAATGCCTTCCGAGATTGATTGTTAATATGTGGCGGAAGAACATGTGTCAGATGAGCGACGCCGTCTCCTCTCATCTCCTCTCCACTCAAGACATGCAGGCGCTACCAGGCTTATGCAGAGACACCCGAGCAATCATGTTCCATCTGGAGTGTCCGGCCTCTGGTAAAGCCCCGACAAGGGTGGAGGAGGGCTGAGAGAACCATGCACCAGGATCCTCCCAGTCTCATGTTGAATGACACTCAGGGTCTTAAACACCACTCTTCCCACAGCACTAAGGGCTGGGCCGAAGTCTCTGAGCTCTCCCTTGAAGCTGAAGCACGAGCTATCGGGATCACGGCTCCTGCTCTCTGTTTTACTTTATTCCCGTTTATTTCATCCTCATAAGTCTCTTTCCCTTCGTTCTCCCTTCAACTTCTTTCTCCACCTTCTTGTTTTGACAGTTCCCTTCCTTCCCTATTTTTCTTGGTATGTCTGCTCTCTCGATGTCTATCTGTCTCTCAGAAACACACAGATGGTGAGAGTCATTGATTTGAATCGATCGCAGGTTTTGTACTAAAGTTCTTCTGTGGAACCTCAGAGCTGTTTCATCTGTCAGTCCCTCTGTCAGCAGGAGGCTCCTGTGTGTTGGCGTGTTGGCGTGTTGGCGTGTTGGCGTGTGTGAGGCACTGCACTGGAGCTGACCGAAGCTTCTATAGGAAGTACGGGAGTCAGGTACCATGGCATCGTAACACACTGGTTTAGTGTGGGACACACACATTACCACACATCTCCTTCCGCTCGTGGGCCTTGAGGACTTGGAGCCGCTGGGAACGATGATTTTGACTAAATGAGAGAAGCTGCTACTGATTGTGGATGTTGTGGCAGCCTCTCTCATAGTCAAACTATCCGCTGGTAACATTCATTGTACATTTGCTTAATTAAATGGGGATTTTGTATGCGTTCCCATGCTGGATGGGTAAGAGTATAATCAGAGCATAGTTGGTAAGATTATTATGATTATGTGTGTGTGTGTGAATGCATGCAAGAGAGTGAGTGTGTGTTCATGGTGTTGACTTCCTGGTGTAATGCTGCTTCCGGAAGCTTCCGATTTTTTTCATACGTCTCCTGGAACGGCTGTACTGCATTGCGAGAATTTCTGATTTCTGTTAATAAAAGCTAAACTCTCAGTTGACTTCAGTTCATAACATCAAGTTTATGTTACAGTGTTTGCTTGTCGATACCGTTTCGCTTATTGACCTCATAAATTTGCTCAATCTGTCTATTTCTTAATAAACTGAAATGTTGTGGCTATGTCATTGGGGACCAGAATGACTGCTTTGGGGACCATAAGAAAGGGCAAACATGGCACAAAAAGGTCATGTTGCTGTACTGATCAGTGTGGGCCTGATCTGTTTTGGATTCAATCTTGTTTCCCGCCACTGTAACTGCGGTTTCCACAAACACAGCAGCTTCTGGAACGAGTCATTCCTTTCAGTGAAAGGGAGTTAATTCCTGTTACCTTTTAAACTCTGAAAATTTAATTTATTTTTTGTTTGTTGTTTTTATTAGTATTTTACATAGCGATGATGAAGTGGACAGGACAGAGTCGCTTCATTTCTACCACCCTGCCCTGAAATGCACTCCCATGTACTTTATGTTCTGTATATCCCAAAATCAAATTATTCTTACTGTACATTGAGTGGACTAGTATCAGTAACCAGAGTAAGTTTCATGCATGTGGCACTTTCCTAGTCAGAGTTAGCAGGTGGTGCATTTCTTGGCATTTATTTTCTTTTTCAATCTTTCCCCCTAAAAAATCCAAACTTTTTTTCAAAGCCAGGAAATTTTGAATATTGATCATGCAACCAAGTACAGACTCAAACTAGAGTAACGAGCCTGGCTTTAAAATGTCAGAAAGTACAGATATTTGTGTAAACTATTTAAGAAGTGAAATTGTCAGAGAAATTTAAAGTGAAAAGTTGTCAGAAAAATGTAAAGTGAAAAGTTGTCAGAAAAATTTTAAGTGAAAAGTTGTCAGAAAAATGTATAGTGAAGTAAAGTACTGATACCAGAATCTAATTAAGTACAGTAACAAAGTATTTGTACTATCCATCTTTGGTGTTTGGTCACCCAGTTTTAATGTTCGTGCTAGTTTAAAGCTATTTTGCTCCTGTTTCTGTAAAATTGCTAAACTACTGAGCTGACTTTCGGATATACTGAAATGGCTTCCGTATATATAACATTTAAGTTTTCTCACACTCTTATTCTCAAAGCTTCTTACTTGAGCGTTTCATATATGAGTGTGTGAATGTGTTTCACATGCGTCTGTGCCAGCATTTAATATGTATTTCATATGTAAGTTTTTAGTAGTATGAATGCGTGTGTGAACATTTCACATATGTGAATGTGTTTCATGTGTTTGTGTAAGGACAGTCTGAATTATTTCCTCAACAGCCCCTAATACTTTTACGTTACCCAATTCAGTGAACCATCCCTATTTTCCATAGACTTCCCTTGAACAGTACATGTTAATCCACAGCATCTATGCAATAGTGTCTGAATAATGAAACTCGATCCAGGCCAATTCTCCATTCAGCTTTTCACGCTGCAATATAATGAACCAGCTCCACAGGAGCCACAGTGGGTCACCGTGTGTGATTCATACAAAATAAAGTTTTGTGCTTTTTCCACATTTATAAAAATAAAGAAAACATTGGAAGAATAAATGATTTCATTGTTGTTCAGGAATATCACACATACACTGTAGAATATAGGCTATAGTTAATACAAAATAGTGTTGTAAAAGACAACCATAATAATTAATGCTTAGCATAGAACGAATGGATGATTTTCTTATGTATTTCTGTCCCCCGTGAAACATTATATTAAATGTTTTACTCAGTTGGATGACTGTGTGTATCAGTGTAAAATTGATCATATTTCGATCCATTGAGCTATTGTGTACATTACCCATAGACGATCAGAGACGATTGAACCTAAAGTCGTTCTTGCATCCAAAAAAGGGAATTTGCGCAATACCCAGGTGATGACCATACATGCCACCAAGGAGACCAGTGGGACTTTGATTGGTCACATCTGCGTGGGCGATGATGCTGTATCCCCTTAAAGCCTTTATAACTCTTCCAGTCGTCAATGCCGGGAGAGTTAAGCCGGAGCCACGGTGTGTCGGACAACAGGACAAAAACTCTGATCATCGGTGTTCAGTCTTACAACGCAACTTTGCGGGAATCTGGTAACACAGGATGAGCTCCATGACGTTACAACTTTGCCTGACACTGTTGGTCTGGTATCTGGGATGTTGGAGGGAGGCAGGTGAGATGTCTTTTCATGGCATAATTATATATATTTTAATATTTCTTAAGTGTTCAGTATGATACCACGCTGAAGAGTGCATTGACAGTAAACTAAGGAATAAGGTTAACTAAAACAGACCGCATCGCATCTTCTATCTTCTATTTCAGAGTCATATCCCAGCCAGGAGTGTGAAAATGGAATTGCATTGACAAAGGTAGGCCTATGCAAATGTGTTATCTTACAATTTATTGCAAAACTTTGGTTTATTTTATCGGATAATTCTTTAAACATATTCTCAGGCAGTGAAACTCGAAAGTATCAATATTTTATTTGTAATCTCATTCTAAAGTCAAATCAAATCAACATTTATTTGTATAGCCCTTTTTACACGCAAGCATGTCACAGAGGGCTTCACGTACGCCCATAGAACTGCCCCTCAACCAACCTAAACCCTCAGGGAAGACAAGGAAAAACTCCCAGAAAAACTCACTACAGGAGAAAAAATGGAAGAAACCTTGGGAGGAGTGGACTTTGAGTATTATAAATTAAGTGATTTTGTTGATAACCTCGATGAAAATTCGTTCATCTGCTTTCATGAAGGACTGGTCTGAGTGTAAATATTACTCAGAGACTATCAAAGACACCAGGGTACACAGAAAAGAACATACACGCCATAGTGTGTTTTATCTGTGCAGGCGTAGACGATGCATGTATGCCAGGTTGGCGCTATGTGCACCTGTTTAATGAAAACAGAGGTTCTTATGACTTCTGGGATATGCGGTCTGGTCCAGAGGTCCGACTGAGACACTGAGTCACGCTACTGGGATGTGAACTGTGAGCAACACTGAAAAATAAACACGTACTCTCAGCCGCATGAAACACCATGGTGATGTTCGGTTATCGGTGCTCTTTTATTTACCCTCGCAGGAAGCTGATAGACTTTGGGTGGCCTGTGTCTGGATACCTAGTGTGCCCAATTATTATTAATAATAATGGAAGCATAAAATACTGTAAATACAGTTACCATTATATCATAATTGATTGCAAAATGTCAGCTTGACATGACCGTTACATGTGTGAAACTCATGTGACATGGTGGCTCATCAGAGGAAATGTCAGAAACAGATGACCATGTATGTAACATGAGAAAATGTGAACCAGGTACCTCAGGAATGCTTTGAAATGGATGCTGACTGTGAGTGTGTCTGGTGTGCTGCAGGTTCCAGATTATCAGAGTGATGTGGGGGACATCCAGTGGAAGGATCAGAACGAGGTACATCACACTGAACCACAGAATTAATTTTACCAGAATTAATACTCAGCTCTAACATCCAATTCATTGTTTCACAGGAGCAAGTTCAGAATGTATTTAAAAGGGTAAGCGTTTTTTTACGTTCGTATCAAATGATTCCCCTTAATCTTATTCACAATTAATTATTAATTTTGGTAACTTTTTTCCTCAGTTCCTGTTTCACTATGCTAAAGCACACAAGTCAGAGGCAACTGTACAGAATAAGGTATGCAAACTATTCTCTCTATAACTATATGTACTTCAAATGGGTTCCTATAGAAAACATTTGTTTCAATTGTGAACAATAAAATGTTTGGGAAATGAGAAGTCAAACATCTTCCTTCCTGTCTAGTCTCACTCAGTCCACCCTCTCTTGCGACTGTCTCCCAAGCTCTCTCAGAGGAGAAAGAAACAGCTGCTGCTCTTGGTAAGAACACGTATCATACCTCAAACACATGGCCAGTTACCTCAAATGGAAAGCCATACAACATGTACAGCATGGATTTACCTCATGTTTTTGAAAATGCTTGTGTTTGGTACAGAAGATCAGGACTCTGCCAGAGGGAGTGCTGAGGAACAGGGAGGCGTGGAGAACATCCAGCAGCCAGCTGCATCTCCAAGCCTGACCACGCAGAGCCAACATGGTGTCCAGACAGAGAGGCAAACCAAGCTCTCACTCCAAAAATAACTTTTATTTTTAAGAACTATCAGTCTTATTGATAAACACAACTGCATTGCCAATATGTTTAGTCTCTTCTTGATTTCCTGAAGTTATGTACACCATTTTAAAAAGATACTTATGTTCAATTTTATCAATGAGGTATCTATACCATTTTGTATGACGTAATACAGTTGCACTGCATCCCAACCATAGACTGTATTTATATACATCCCAACAAACACAAGTTAGTCAAATACAATTTTAAAGGTCCTTTATGTGATAATGATAACAGATTCTCATTGATGGGCTCTTTATATAAAACTGTCAATGATGATGGCACAGGATACTGAATGCTACGTGCATTTAACATAACTTAGAAGAAATGTATACATTTCAGTATGTCATATATTATGAAACATATCCAAAATAAAAAAAGGACCTATAATCTTGTCTTGGAGGCTTTGTGACTGTTCAGATAGTATTCAAGAGGAATGCTCCCTCGACAAACATGTGCTTGAACCTGACGTCAACCTCTCTGCCAGTTTAGATGCATTTGTGGAGGTGTAAAGTTTACATTGTCAACACAGGTGCCTGCCCTGCCATAACAGGGATGAAGAAGCCGTAGATTCATTTCATTCAGGCGGGTTGAACGGTCGTTGGTGGTTAATCATCGTCTGAGTCACTGTCTTTCTTGGTAGGGAGAGAGCATCGGATTGACGTCATGAGTTTGTCTTCAATCTGCTTCTTTGGATTCTCCTCCAGATCAGTCTTAATGGCACCAGACTCTGATAACCGCCACTCCAGCTCTGAGGCAGACGGGAAACAAATCAATTATCACATAAGATCAAACTGATTATGTGATTTTAAGTTTTCGCATGCATGAATTAAAATAAATCATTCAAAAATGATGCTTGGTGATAGGTATGGGAGAAATATCCAGCTAAACGCTTCCGTGCACCATGTCAGAACTGCAAATCTATAAACCATAACTTCCAGTTTTGTGTGCTTCCCTTGGACTGATACATTTCCAGTAAGTTGCATTCCATTTGTGGCAGGGGAGTCAGGTGGCTGAGCGGTGAGGAAATCGGGCTAGTAATCCGAAGGTTGCCAGTTCGATTCCTGGTCATGCCAACTGACGTTGTGTCCTTGGGCAAGGCACTTCACCCTACTTGCCTCGGGGGAATGTCCCTGTACTTACTGTAAGTCGCTCTGGATAAGAGCGTCTGCTAAATGACTAAATGTAAATGTAAGTTGCGGTGGCCGTTTGGTGCAGTGCTGACATCAAAGCTGCGAGCTATCGCCTAGCAACCAGAGGAGGTGAGGAACCCTTACCTTCTACTTTGAGGTTCATGCCACCGAAGACGAGAGGGCCAATGAACTGGGCCTTCATCTCCCCCTCGTTGTAGACGAAGATGGTGGGCAGGTTACGGTCTGGGTAGTTGGGGATGCAGGTGGTGGAGATGGACTTGAGGAACTTGGTTTGAGGGAACTTCCTGGCCAGCTCAAACAGGTGCTGGTTTATCAAGGTGCACAGAGGGATGCTGGGAGAGAGGATGTTTAATGAACAGTTACAAATGAGACTAGATGTGGTACCACTAGGTTGATAGGCTGATCACCTCGCTGCAGTTCATAATAATTAATTTAAAAATTGTGTGTCTGATGAAACGGATGTCACCAGACTGAGAGAACTCACCCCTGTTTGTAAAGATGCAGCACGACCCAGATACCCTCTCCAGCTTTGTTCACCTCCTTGACGTAATCCTGACCAGAGATCTCTCCCAGCTCCCCAAACACATTCTTGATCTGGGTGGCTTTCCACTCTGCTAGTCGCTTTTGTCTGCGGACACAAGGAATGCCAATGAGTCCAGCACAAAGGCAGCAGCCGTGCTGTTCTGTAGGTCAGTCGCCTTATCAGCACCGACAGTACATTTTCAGAGCAGCTTCTACCACTCAGTTTAATCTTTTACGAATGTCCCACGGACATTTAAACAGAAGACACGATATTCACACTGGTTTAGAGGAAGCACTTACCTGTACATCTCAATCGCAGCCTCATCCTCTTCACTGAAATCATCCTCGTTCTCGTCCAGCTCATCCAGTGTCATGCTCTCATACGTTTTCACTGATTGATTATAACAAAAATGACAGAAGTGTATTTTAAGAAAGGGCGAGTTTAGGGCTTGAGTCAGGATGAGGATTAAGATGACAACCTCACACCAGGCAGTTTCAACTCAAATACAGTCAATGTCATAGAGATATCATTATTATAGCCAGGACTAACCAACAGACTGCTGCTGTAAACTAAGATCCTCCTCTTCCTCATCCTCGGGCTTCTCTTTAGGAGGAAGAATGCCCTTCTTTCTGAGGATGTCATTCCATTCAGTGTCAGCGTTAGGATCCTGGGACAAACAGAATTTCACGATTATCGAACAATAATGTGTTTTTTTTCACAATCAAAATATTTTAATCGGAGTGTGGTTAAGTTCTTAGGTCTCGAGGGGCACACATACCGCTGCGTCTTCAACCTTCTAACAACTGTTGTTTCTAGCTTTCAAAAACACGGTCAGCGGTGAAAACTTTCTTTAAGCCCTATAACTCCTGGCTATCAGTTCAGATACGACCAGCTACTTAGCTAGATATTTAATCTTACCTACATAATGTACTGTGTTAGTAGTAGTCAAGTGGGCTAGGTTAGCGAACGAGCTACTAGTCTATCTTAATTGCTGTTCGATGTCTGAAAACAAAAGACATATCTCACTTCACATATGTATGTTATTAGCTTTCACATTTCATATAAACAAAATCATTGAAAATGTTCCAAACCTGCATTTTTCTCACTCTTCAAGAGAGAATAAAATCACACTTATGTTCTTGAAGGAAAGGAAATGAAAGGACCGCACCTTAATATGTTCCGGTAGAACACAACTCCATGAAATGTAACAAATGGCTATAAAATAGCCAATTTGGCCACGTTTTTGTATTTGGTGTTCTATAATTGGTAAATACATCTGTGCGAAGAATATACATTTTCTTAAATGCATTTAATTGATTAATACTTACGAAATCAACTCGGGAGCCATGTGTTGGGGACAATAATATGGGTTGCATCAATATCCGGTTAGAGTCCCAATATGTCCATAAAAGGAGTGGGAACGCTGCATTCCATTTGTGGCAGCTGAGTGCGAGACAACAGCTGTACCTGAAAATCAGCTGTCAGTGTCTGGGCACATAGCTTGGTAGATCCAAACAGACATGTTTTCACTAACACTTTTCACATTTACCTGAAGCCAACATTGGTATAGTGCTCACAAACTGCAGAACATTCATATTGTTTCACGAGTGTACAATGACTGTTTGAATATCGCTAAGCCCACATCAACCTTTATTTTACAGAGATAAAAGATTATTCACAAATGTATCTCATAAAGTAGTATTTTATTCGAAGAAGTTTCTTAAACTGTAAACCAGAAGGAGAACAGAGGAATAAAAAGCAACACGGTTATGCTGTTAAGATAAATAAACCACCTTCCATGAATGTTACAATCTATAGACAACACGACTTCAACAATATAATAGCCTAATTCTAACTGATAATCGGTATTGTCTTTTAATACTTGTATGGCACATTGCGAGTGGTAGGCTCAGATTTATAAGTTGACTATTTTATTTCATGGCATGTCTTATCTATAGCCCTACAGATCACATTAATCACATTAGTTCATTTCACCACATTACATTATTGGTCGATCACATTGCTTTCCAGCATGTTTTTCAGTGTTTAACATGTTTTGGTCATTGTGGAGACATTTAGAAAAGCATGAGAATATATTACATTATTAGAACTGTACAAGTCCAAACACAACATGATAACATGTGAATTAAAGTCGTGTGCTGTAATACACCATTGTTAAAACCTAAGTTTGTAACTGATTTACGTGCACGATCCAGGTGGATTGTGCTGCTCTTGGCCAACTCTACACTCAATTACACAATTATTGCAGGTGGCTTCCATGAACTAATTAAAATACTTGATGTATAACTATATGCATTTCATATATCCTGAATTTGTATTTAAATTATGAACTAATACTAAGTGAATACAGTAGGCCCGTGTTAGATCAGGAATCACCAATCACAAAGAGCCAGTGGCTTTCGCCGGAACTGTGGGAAGGAAAGCTTAGGCAAAATGCGGAAATAAGACGCCAGCGTTGTGTACAGTTGGGAGTCGGACTAGTGAAATATGAACAGAAGACTGCTGCCTCAGGGAGCCCCTAATATCATGGATGATATTAAAAATCTCGTGTTTTATTCAGTGCGTTTTTGGAACTGATAAAAGGACACGCCAAGCGTTGTAATAATTTTACAATTGGCAGTTGATTTATTTTCTACTTTCCGTCTTTGGTAATCTATCGTTTGGAAATAATGTGGTTAAACCCAGAAGAAGTTTTACTGAAAAACGCACTGAAGCTATGGGTTACCGAGAAATCCAACAATTTCTTCCTTTTGCAGCGTAGACGGGGGCATGGGGATTCCGCGGGGAAAATCACAGGTGAGACGCCCCCTCCCTAACTTCTAACACACTGTCCTGCAGATTTCCACCGGCCCCTTCGATGTTTTACATTGAACAGTAGCTCAAACAATGGCTGTGAAATGGTTCATTTCAGGGAAATGGTCATGCACAGTTTTTGCTTAACTAAAGTACTTGGGAAATTTAATATTTTTACTATCAATGATTGGGAAAATACTCCCAAATTCCTCAGTAAAAAAGTTGTCTGTGGTTATTTTTCTTTATTTTCACCCTAACAGTTATTTAGCGGCTATATTCACATTTTTTCCCCCCCAAGATTGCTACACTTGTAAATTACAAAAACACTTTTTATTTAAGGTCTTCACTGACTTTCCATACACATTTGTCGAAGTTTCCATTTGACTTTCCTGCTGTACAAACCCAGGCAGACACCACACATAAATGAGTTGGAACTCCCTGGTTATTGCTGGTTATTACACAGTACAGTGTAAAGTTCTCAGAGTTGGTTTATATTGTGAGATTTTATTTAATTCTAAAGTCAACTCACCATGCAGGATATGTCTGTGTTTCTTGTAAATATACTTGTATGTCAGTAAGTGAAGTGACAAAGTAGAACACCGAGCCATATTTAAAGAATGGAAGAACAAAAACAGTAACTTGTCTTTCTCAGTTACAAAGTTTCACAACAATAAGGAAATACATTTCAGTCATTAGTATCCAAATAGATGTTACATTGCAGTAAACCAAATGAAGGCAAATTATTGTCATGACAAAATCATCCTTTCACCTCCGTGCTTGCAGAACTTCCTATTTACATACAATACTTTCCCTAGAGACAGTTAAGCCAGATTCTCCAAGCACCTTTTAGCATGTCTGCACAACAGTAACCAACAATGGGCCATGGGTGGAAGAGCAGATTTACTCTCTTTGTATACAGTTTACATTGGGTTCTACTGTACAATGCATATCCCTTAGGGCTTTCCGTGACAAATTGCCGTCTGTTGTCAGGGTGCTAAGGTTTTTAGACGGGTAAGCTGGCAGGTGTTAGATGTGGTTTGGAAAAGGCGCGTGTGTGTGCGCGTGTGTGTGGAAGGGTGGGGATGGGAAGTCTAAACAAATATGGCGATCTGTCACTGCACCATTGCAGACATTCCTTGTTCCTGGCAGTGTGAGGTTGTTGCCTGCTGGCAGCATTTTTGTAGGCTATGCTTTGTTCCTGACTGGGAACACTCTCTCATCAGTATCTGGTCAGTTACTGGTCAGTTTGTCATCAGTATCTGGTCAGTTACTGCTCAGTTTGTCATCAGTATCTGGTCAGTTACTGCTCAGTTTGTCATCAGTATCTGGTCAGTTACTGGTCAGTTTGTCATCAGTATCTGGTCAGTATCTGGTCAGTTTCTCATCAGTATTTGGTCAGTGTCTCGTCACTATGGTATTCCTCCCACTTGTTTAAGAAAGGATACAAGTCTCTGAACTGTAATCTGAAACAGACATCCTTATTAGTGGATTTGAGTTTTCTCGGTCAGTGCTGGTTGGAACATGCTGTACATAGAAACATTTATATTTCATGTAAATTGATGTTAACCCTAATCTGGACTATCACAAGCAGTTCAGATAGTTTCACCTGGGTACGGAAACCAAAAGCAGTTCAGATAGTTTCACCTGGTATGGAAGCTAAAAGCAGTTCAGATAGTTTCACCTGGTATGGAAGCCAAAACGTCCACAAGACAGCTTCTTGGTAGTTTCATGCGGAACTTTCAAGTTTCACCGGCAGTTTCACAAGCCTTCACACACAACTGTCTTTCTTTATTATTGTTTCTTGTTGATCTGGATCCGCATTAGTCCGAAGCCTTAACACAAGCTACTCTTCCAGGGGTACACACAAAGCTCAACACAATAAACATGGTAGGACTACTAGACACAACAAATACTAAACCAAAACTTTAGATTGAATCTAAAAGGCTCATTACCTCAGCTACGAGCCTCCTTTTGCCCCTGCGGTATTCTTATTACACATTTGATTGGCCGCATCATCGGACTGCCATTGGATTATTTTGTATTATGACGGTTGCGCAGTGTCTCGTAAGGCTGTTAAGGGAAGGAATATTGAACAGCTTTTTAATGAACTAAGTGGGACCACTTTGACTGGCTTCCCTTAATGCTTCATTCTGTTCAAAATGGAATAGCAATCCTCCGTAGAGAAGGAAGCACAGAATGTAAAGCCAACAAAAGGGACCAGTGTTTGGTAGTTAAGACCTTACAAGGTAAAGCCTGACTCTCATTAGCTATCTACTAAACAAGATATAGATAATGAGGACAGACTCTGTTTGGGTTTTTCTGGGTATTTAGGAAATATCTGTCTGGTCCATTTCCAAAACATCAAATCACTTAGTTCTATTAGTCAGGTAACTGCTGGGTTAGGGTTAATATCTGGGGTGAGTTTTGCCTTAAACTTCTGGGTTGGCGTGGATTGGGAGTGTGAGAGAATGGAAGATAACATCCATTTCAGGGTGAATGTTTTTTTCATTTCTAAAGTGTAATGTTCATGAGGCAGGTAGTGGAGAGGGTCTTGTCTGACTAAGTGCTTTTTATACTCAAAATGTAGATTAAATGGATGTTTATCTCTACATACAATGTCATTAGATACAGTACTTCTTGTACATCGTAGAGCCTGGTAATTTAGTTGGATTCATAAACGATTGTAGAAGGAAATCTTGCCTGGTAAAGCCTCATAACTCGTGTCGAGTGCCCTGTGTTAAGCTGTTGGCACCGTACCGTGGAATGCTAGTGTGCTATGGAGATGGTAATGACTTCATCCGGTTAGTGTTAGGCACATGCAGTATGTGCCTTTGTCATGTGCCTTTGTGTCTCAGGTGCCTAATGGTCTCATAAAACCCTTCTTGTTGAGGTTCCATTATCAAGTATATGAGTACTGGGGAGTTTCTGTTTTGGCTTAAGCGTTGTGGTTGTGTGTGTGTGGTTGGGTGTGTTTGTGTGGTTGTGTTTGTGTGGTTGTGTTTGTGTGTGTGTGCGTGTGGTTGTGTGTGTTTGTGTGTGTGCGTGTGGTTGTGTGTGTGTGTGCGTGTGGTTGTGTGTGTTTGTGTTTGTGTGTGTGTGTGGTTGTGTGTGTGGTTGTGTGTGTGTGTTTGTGTGTGTGTGTGTGCGTGTGGTTGTGTTTGTGTGGTTGTGTGTGTGTGTGTGGTTGTGTGTGTGTGTGGTTGTGTTTGTGTGTGTGCGTGGTTTTGTTTGTGTGTGTGGTTGTGTTTGTGTGTGTGTTTGTGTGTGTGCGTGTGGTTGTGTTTGTGTGTGTGGTTGTGTTTGTGTGTGTGGTTGTGTTTGTGTGTGTGCGTTTGTGTTTGTGTGTGTGCGTGTGGTTTTGTTTGTGTGTGTGCGTGTGGTTGTTTGTGTGTGTGTGTGTGTGCGTGTGGTTGTGTTTGTGTGCGTGCGGTTGTGTTTGTGTGTGTGGTTTGTGTGTGTGTGCGTGTGGTTGTGTTTGTGTGTGTGGTTGTGTTTGTGTGTGTGCGTGGTTGTGTTTGTGTGTGTGGTTGTGTTTGTGTGTGTGCGTGTGGTTGTGTTTGTGTGGTTGTGTTTGTGTGTGTGTTTGTGTGTGTGTGTGTGTGTGTGGTTGTGTTTGTGTGTTGTCCCATGTGTCATCAGCCTGCTTGTGTCCTCTGCAGGTCTGCTGGTGGGGGCTCTGGACACGGTTCTGGACTCCAACGCCCGCGTCACCCCCTTCCGTATCCTCCTGCAGGTGCCTGGCTCGCAGGTCAGCTGGGTCATCGCCAGCGGTAAGACCACTCACTGACCTCGTCTGGTTCTGTCCATCTGGTCCCCTCCCTCACTCCTCCACAGCTGGCTCAAATCAACAACAGAGGACTGCTTGAGAATATGTGCGGGGATTTGAGTTATGTCAAGGAGGTGTCACTCTGGGGGACTAAGTGTGTGTGTGTGTTCTACCAGGAGCTGCTCTGGAGGAGGTGAACAGACACTGGGACTGGTTGGTCTACAACCTTCTTCGCTCCCTCTCTGTGTTTGAGAACAAGGAGGACCTCACCAACTTTGTCAAAGGGAAGGTCAAGGTAACGCCACCCTCCATAGGAATAGTTTACTGTATGTTCAAGGGTCAGGCTCTCTCGTGCACTGTATATAGATGTCAGTTTCCTGTTTTAAATGCTCCTTTAAATCCTCTCCTCCCCCTCTCTTCTCCAGGGTCTAATAGCTGAGGAGGTAAGGGGCAGGCAGGCAGCCCAGGAGGACGACCCAGAGAAGTTCAGGGAGGCTCTGCAGAAGTTCAAGCTGCACTTCGGCCTTCCGTCGTCTGAGAAGCTGGTGATCCACTACTCCTGCTGCTGTTGGAAGAGACACGTCCCCAGGCAGGGCTGGCTCTACCTCAGCATCAACCACATGGCATTCTACTCATTCCTGCTGGGCAAGGAAGGTCCGTCCGAGAAAACTGTCCCCTGTGCAACATGGAACACTGTGACAATTATTCTTGAGTTTCAACCCTCCCGTCTCTGAGCTGGATCTGACCCTTTGACCCCTCGTCTCCCTCCCTCCCTCCCTCCCTCCCTGCAGTGAAGTTTGTGATCCCGTGGGCGGAGGTGACGAGGCTGGAGCGGGTCGCCACAGGCCTGATGACAGACGTGGTGAGGGTTAGCACGCGGCAGCGCCAGCGAGACTTCTCCATGTTCCTGAGTCTGGACGAGACCTTCCACATCATCACCCAGCTGGCCGACATCGCCCTGCGCCGCCTGCTGGACAGCGGAGGCCTGGAGCTGGACCGCGTCCTGCAGCAGCCCGCACGCATCACCAAGAGGTCAGAGGTCAACGGAGGGATGGGAGGGTCGAAGGGTTAAACGTGGAGGAGGGTTGAAACGTTAAGGAAGATTTCACGTTTAATCTGTCCGTTGCTCATACTCACTAGGCTGTGTTAAACTCTTCCCCCTTTCTGACCGAGTTGTGACAAAACAAGCCCATCCTCACCATAACAGGAAGGGAGAACTAACCACTGTGACAAGAACAGTTAAAAATCTGTGTTTTCCTTGATTGACTCACAAATGCATTTTTTATTGAATCAACTCCTCCCTCCCTCGTCCCGTTCTACTTCACTTTCTTTCCTCTCTTGCTTTCTCTCTCTCTTCCTCACCACGTGTAATCTGGATGACTGATTGTGTTGACTCATCCTACTAGTGTCACGCTCTAATTCTTCCCCTGCTTGTCTGACTGGTCCGCAGGGTCCTGGAGGAGCAGGCACTGAGGGAGTATGTGCTGGCTTTCTTCAGACTGCCCAGAGGGGAACACCTCCAGGAGGTGGCCCCCTGCTCGGTGTGGACGCCCCACTCACGCTGCCACACGGCGGGGACCCTCTACTGCACCGACAGCTACCTGGCCTTCGCCAGCCGGGAAGAGGGGCTCTGTTCACTCCTCATCCCCCTCTCGGAGGTATTACAACTTCTAGGGTTCCGGAGGGGAGAGGGGCACACCGGGGTCCAGAGTTTACCATGACTTTATGTTGTTTGGTTGTCATATTTGTGAAATTTACTGAGATTAATTTGCTTAAATTGTTTTATTTGAAAGCAGTTGTTGGTAGAATGTACTTCTCAAAGAGGTTAGCTGCTTGAACCTACAAACCCAGTGTTTTTTTTATGTATTTTTTACAGACTTTTTCAATGAAAACCATTACAGGTTTTTGTGCCTTTTTAGACAGACACCAGTAAGGCTTCTGAAACTGCCTATTACATGAAATGTTTTGTGTGGTGGGGAATGTATCTTGGCGGGAATGTATTTTTACATACTCAAACAAACCTTGTTGACTCTGCAGTGTTAAACTAACACACAGTGTCATGTGGCTGCCTGTGTTGTGTTGGTCAGTGCTTGCTCTTCAAACCACTGACGAATCTGAGTTGAGATTGATACGATAGTTTGCATTTATGGTCAGTGTTGAGTCACACCAACTGTCAAACCAACAGAAATGTCTCTACCCAACTGTCCAATCATAACGGAACAAGGGAATCCCCCTTCATTCGAATATTTTTCTATTATCATAACGGAACAAGGGAATCCCCCTTCATTCGAATATTTTTCTATTAGCAAGTCAAATTTGGGCAGATTTGCCATTTTGTGTGTGAGGAAATATCCCACCCATGTATAATGAAACCTACCCTCCTGCCGGAATCCCTTAACTCCAGATACTCCAGATACGCTGGCTAATGGCCCTCTCCCTGCCCTCTCCCTGCCCTCTCCCTGCCCTCTCCCTGCCCTCTCCCTGCCCTCTCCTTGCCCTCTCCTTGCCCTCTCCCTGCCCTCTCCCTGCCCTCTCCCTGC
Organism: Osmerus eperlanus; assembly: GCF_963692335.1. Lineage (NCBI taxonomy): Eukaryota > Metazoa > Chordata > Actinopteri > Osmeriformes > Osmeridae > Osmerus > Osmerus eperlanus. The sequence goes on from NC_085020.1 coordinate 2,415,299, forward strand.
CCTCTCCCTGCCCTCTCCCTGCCCTCTCCCTGCCCTTCTCCCTGCCCTCTCCCTGCCCTCTCCCTGCCCTCTCCCTGCCCTCTCCCTGCCCTCTCCCTGCCCTTCTCCCTGCCCTCTCCCTGCCCTCTCCCTGCCCTCTCCCTGCCCTCTCCCTGCCCTCTCCCTGCCCTCTCCCTGCCTTCTCCCTGCCCTCTCCCTGCCCTCCAGGTGATCTCCATAGAGAAGGCAGAGAGCACCGCCTCGCTGCCAGATCCAGTGATTGTGAGCGTGCGGAGCAAGAAGGCCTTCCAGCTGATCGACCTCCAGGGGAGGGTTGTGCTGGTGGACAGCCTGACCACGCGCCTCCGGGCCCTGCAGTGGAAATACGCCATGTTCCGGAGCAAGGGCAACAGCAAGAGAGCTCTGGTACTGAGCTAGCGTAAACAACCTAGCGACGGACATCTTGCTAATGCTTAGTTACAGAGGCGCCGGCCCTGTCAGTCAGGGGCCCTTGATTGTCATAACGTTTCCCCCCAATACGGCGCCCCTGCTTAGATAACTTCATAAAGGCTAACCTAACTTCCTAACGCTAAGGTAACGAGGTCAACCCACAAACATCTGGGTTCCTGTGTATCGTATTGTTTGGAGGTTAGTCCATTAGGGACTGTGTGATAACTGATATGGGCCTTTGTTTCTGGATTGACAAACAGACTAATGGTAGAAGACAGCTTGACGGATGTAAACACAAGTCTCTCTCCATCTCTGTCTCCCACAGAGCTCTCCGGCCCCCTACTACACCTTCTACTACGACACGATGTATTCCGACGGAGAGGAGATTGAGGACAAGGCCCTGCGGCACTCCCTCAACCAGGACGCTCTCATTGCCTTCCACAATGCTCAGCCCGACTCTGAGTCCTCTAACAACAAGGCCGTAAGCATGGCAGCTACTGAACTGTACTCCTGACCGTAATGACTGAACTAGGCTGAGTTTTGCAAACCATTCAGGCTGCTTTATGCTAGTAAACGTAAAATGAGACGATCGATGTAGTTGGGGTTTGGTATTAGGTTCCTTCATTTATTCAAACTTCCATTGATCCGTGTTCCCCAAGGTCCTCCTTGCCCAATGCTAGCTCTCAGTGTTCAGTAATATCCCTCTCCCTCCCCCCTGCAGACGGTGGAGCAGGTGAAGGAGCGTTTGTGGGAAGACCACTTCTCTGAGTACGGACGAGGGGTCCACATGTTCCGCACCGAGAAAATCCAGAAACTGGTTGCCATGGGGATCCCTGAGTCGCTACGGGGGGAGCTGTGGATGACCTTTTCGGGTGAGGGGCGGACAGGATTCAAGAGCTGCAATAGGTTGTTGGTTACCGTTGGAAACCTGCAAAAATCTTGTCAACACTAGGTTAGTCATAGCCCATCGCGCGCGAGAGAGAAAGAGATTCAACAGTGTAAAAACAATAACCTAGTAGGCTACTGAGTTCAGCACTGAGATAAAACAACGTTTCTGATATTACATCACCCTCACATATATTGTTCGTTTCTCAGGTCTTAACTTCTGTGTTTCTCCCAGTTCTCAGTTCCTTTTTATGTACTCTGCAGTACTGGCCAGCAGCTCTGTAATGAGTTGGAGCAAGGTGTTTGCCGTTTCTATGAATGTGGCAGTAAAACCAGAAATAACTAGATCCTGTTGACGATCAATAAGAGAAATTACATGAAATATCATATTCATTACTCCCATTGAAGAAACAAATCAGTGCTTAACAGAAAGTTATAAATGTTGTGCGTCATGAAGAGATCGATTTCTGTCCTGGCTTTCATTTCAGTCTGAGCTATGGGGGACCTTGTTTTAGCGTGACTGTTACAGCCAATCATCCGTCTTGTTTTAATATGAAGTCCAGGAAGAAATCTGATTTATTTAAAGAAGGAAATGCCTCATGACCTCATCCTCCAATAAATAATGCAATTACTCCTGTAGGTGCGCAGCCTGCGCTTGGCGACGCACAGAGGTGTGAGTTACAGGCGGTTCCGCAACGTATTTGCATGTTAAGTACATGTTTACGTTGTTAGATCAGACCATTAAACACAGTGCATGTGACTGTGCGCAGGAACAAATATTCAACAGTCAAAATGACATTTACACGTATTATTGAAGAGGATTGTGACTGGGGCAAGATAAGCAAGTACTCCAATGTATCTAAACTCTTGTTTCATCATTACATTTACATTTAGTCATTTAGCAGACGCTCTTATCCAGAGTGACTTACAGTAAGTACAGGGACATTCTCCCCGAGGCAAGTAGGGTGAAATGCCTTGCCCAAGGACACAACATTTGGCACGGCCGGGAATAGAACCAACAACCTTCTGATTAATAGCCCGACTCCCTAACCGACTCCCTAACCGCTCAGCCATCTGACCCCAGAGCCGACGCTGATTCTCTTCCCCCCGCTCTCCAGATGCGTCCTCGGAGCTGGCGGCCCACCCGGACTACTACTCTCGGCTGGTGCAGGAGAGCTCAGGCCGCAACAACCTTGCCACTGACGAGATCGAGAGAGACCTGCACCGCTCGCTCCCCGACCACCCGGCCTTCCAGAAGGACACGGGCATCTCTGCCCTGCGCCGAGTCCTCACAGCCTACGCCCACCGCAACCCCAAGATCGGCTACTGCCAGGTCAAGCTGCTGGCGGGGGAAGGGAGTCCTGATGAGACTTCAGGACGTAGATATAGAAGATAATGCGAGGATAGGCTTAGTTTTAGTGTTCAGTCCAGTTCCTGGTAGCTGATGTTGGACGTGTGTCTGTGATCTTTCTACAGTCCATGAACATCCTGGCGTCGGTGCTGCTGCTGTACACTAAAGAGGAGGAGTCCTTCTGGCTGCTGGTGGCCGTGTGTGAGAGGATGCTGCCGGACTACTTCACCCGCAGGGTCATAGGTGAGACGGGGTCATAGGTGAGACGGGGTCATAGGTGAGACGGGGTCATAGGTGAGACGGGGTCATAGGTGAGACGGGGTCATAGGTGAGACGCGGTCACATTAAGGTGAGGTGGAAGGTGGATTTTAGCATCCTTAACCTTTTACTGATTGTAGTGGTTTTTCCAACACAGTACATCACCTTGCAGTGTTTATGTAGTTAGTGAATAATTAAAAAAAAAGTATAATTCGTAATAAGGGACACCTTCTTTTTGTGAGCTGTTAGTGTCGTCCTAAGTGGAGTTTTAAAATCCTGGAAAATGTTGATATATAGAAATACCTTTTTAGGCATTTTAGGCCTACGTGTGTTTGGGATTTAGCTGTATGGCCGACAGCGCACGTTTCAAAACCACTGAAGGCTGTCTGTAGCCACGGCTTGTTGAGAAACAGAGGCTCATTTCCTGTGCTTTGTGTAGATATTTATTTGTGGTGCATTTGAAGTCATTTCCCCTTCCTTCAACTGTTGTGTCTAAACTAATAATGTTTTTATTTTAAACAGCAGTTATTGTTGAGTTTGTCAAAGGACACATTATAATCTGACGTGTGAAAGGTTTACTTCAGCACATCATTATATAAATCTAGAAAGTACATTAAATCTAAGTATGTTCAATTATATTTGCCCATACATTTTTCTAACTACTTAAATATGTTCCACATTAAGACTGTGTGTGTGTGTGTGTGTGTGTCTACCTGTTGGTTTCCAGGCGCCCAGATCGACCAGTCTGTGTTTGAGGAGCTGATCAGGGCTCGTCTCTCGGAGCTGGCGGAGCACATCCCGGACCTGTCCCCCCTGTCGTCCGTGTCGCTCTCCTGGTTCCTCACGCTGTTCCTCAGCGTGCTGCCCTTCCGCAGTGCCGTCTGCGTGGTCGACTGCTTCTTCTTCCACGGGATCAAAGCCATCTTCCAGCTGGGCCTGGCCGTGCTCGACGCCAACGCCGACGCCCTCTGTGCCAGCCTGGACGACGGACAGGCACTCATGATTCTTACCGGGTAAACGAGAGAGGGGGGGAGGGAGAGGGGGGGGAGAGAGAGAGGGGGGAGGGGGGGGGGAGAGAGAGAGAGGGGGAGAGAGAGAGAGGGGGAGAGGGGGGGGAGAGAGAGGGAGGGAGGGAGGGAGAGAGAGGGGGGCAGAGAGGGGGAGAGAGAGAGAGGGGGAGGGGAGGGAGAGAGAGAGGGGGAGAGAGAGAGGGGGAGAGACGGAGGGAGGGAGACGGGGAGAGAGAGGGGGAGGGAGAGACAGGGAGAGAGAGGGGGAGAGAGAGAGGGGGCAGAGGGGGAAAGAGAGAGGGAGGGAGGGAGGGAGAGAGAGGGGGAGGGAGAGACAGGGAGAGGGAGGGAGAGACAGGGAGAGAGAGGGGGAGGGAGAGACAGGGAGAGACAGGGAGGGAGGGAGGGAGAGACAGGGAGAGAGAGGGGGAGAGAGAGAGACAGGGAGACAGAGGGAGAAAGAGGATTATGCAAAAGCATATATTGAAAAAGCAAATAATTACTCGTCGGGTCTTTCAAACACACGTGAATTCACGTAAGTGAATTCACGTAGAGAATCGGGCTAGTAACCAGAAGGTCGCTGGTTCGATTCCCGGCCATGCCACATGACGTTGTGTCCTTGGGCAAGGCACTTCACCCTACTTGCCTCGGGGGAAGTCCCTGTACTACTGTAAGTCACTCTGGATAAGAGCGTCTGCTAAATGACTAAAATGTAAATGTAAAAATGTAAATGTGTGTTTGCTGGTTCTCCCCGTAGCTTCCTGGAGCAGGTGAGACATGATGAGGAACGCTCCCCCCCTCCTCCTCCCTCCCAGTCTGGGGAGGACGGCACCGTCCACCCTCAGATCACCGACCTCATCACAGACTCCTACGAGGTGAGCGCACGCTGCCGTGCTGCTGTCAAATCAAACACGACACTTCACCAGTGTCTTGTGGCTTTTATTATCATGTCAATCACATACAGCTAGTACAGGAGACGACAAAACAACGTTCCTCCAGGAACAGGGTCCTTCAATAAAACTACACAGAACTAATAAGACCCGTGCATGACTACATATTTCTACGTAGAATTCAATATTTCAAGTGTTGGAGGAAGACATGATGTTTGTTAACAGTAGGTGAAACACAAGCTGAAATAATCTCCATTGTTTAGCCGAAGCTGTTTGAAGTTTAACATGTGTTCTGTGTGTTGCAGAAGTTTGGTG
>NC_085020.1:2420636-2546542 GCF_963692335.1 Osmerus eperlanus
GGGAGAGACAGGGAGAGAGAGGGGGAGAGAGAGAGGACAGGGGAGACAGAGGGAGAAAGAGGATTATGCAAAAGCATATATTGAAAAAAGCAAATAATTACTCGTCGGGTCTTTCAAACACGAATCGGGCTAGTAACCAGAAGGTCGCTGGTTCGATTCCCGGCCATGCCACATGACGTTGTGTCCTTGGGCAAGGCACTTCCACCCTACTTGCCTCGGGGGAATGTCCCTGTACTTACTGTAAGTCACTCTGGATAAGAGCGTCTGCTAAATGACTAAAATGTAAATGTAAAATGTAAATGTGTGTTTGCTGGTTCTCCCCCGTAGCTCCTGGAGCAGGTGAGACATGATGAGGAACGCTCCCCCCCTCCTCCTCCCTCCCAGTCTGGGGAGGACGGCACCGTCCACCCTCAGATCACCGACCTCATCACAGACTCCTACGAGGTGAGCGCACGCTGCCGTGCTGCTGTCAAATCAAACACGACACTTCACCCAGTGTCTTGTGGCTTTTATTATCATGTCATCAATCACATACAGCTAGTACAGGGAGACGACAAAACAAACGTTCCTCCAGGAACAGGGGTCCTTCAATAAAACTACACAGAACTAATAAGACCCGTGCATGACTACATATTTCTAACGTAGAATTCAATATTTCAAGTGTTGGAGGAAGACATGATGTTTGTTAACAGTAGGTGAAACACAAGCTGAAATAATCTCCATTGTTTTAGCCGAAGCTGTTTGAAGTTTAACATGTGTTCTGTGTGTTGCAGAAGTTTGGTGACCTGACGGTGAGACAGATAGAGAGGCTTCGCTGCAGACAACCGGATCCAGGTGCTGCAAGCCCACGAAGACACCACCAAGGAGAACGCTGTGAGTTCCTATCTCCTCTCTCTCTCTCTCTCTCTCTCTCCTCTCTCTCTCTCTCCTCTCTCCTCTCTCTCTCTCTTCTCTCTCTCTCTCTCTCTCCTCTCTATCCCCTCCCTCTACCATCCCCCTCTCTCTCTCTCTCTCCTCTCTCTCTCTCTCTCTCTCCCCTCTATCCCCCCCCCTCTCTCTCTCCCTCCCTCCCCTTCTCTCTCTCTCTCTCCCTCCCCCTTCTCTCTCTCTCTCTCCCTCCCTCCCCCTCTCTCTCTCCCTCCCTCCCTCCCTCCCTCCCTCCCTCCCCTTCTCTCTTTCTCCCTCCCTCCCCTTCTCTCTCTCTCTCTCTCCCTCCCTCACTCCCTCCCCTTCTCTCTCCCTCCCTCCCTTCTCTCTCTCTCTCTCTCCCTCCCCTCCCCCTCTCCCTCCCTCCCTCCCCCCCTCCCCTTCTCTCTCTCTCCCTCCCTCCCCCTTCTCTCTCTCTCTCTCCCTCCCTCCTCCCCTTCTCTCTCTCTCTCTCCCTCCCTCCCTCCCCTTCTCTCTCTCTCTCTCTCTCTCTCTCTCTCTCTCTCTCTCTCTCTCCTCTCTCTCTCTCTCTCTCTCTCTCTCTCTCTCTCTCTCTCTCTCTCTCTCTCCCCTTCTCTCTCTCTCTCTCTCCCTCCCTCCCCTTCTCTCCCTCCCTCCCTCCCTCCCCTTCTCTCTGCCCTCTAACGATAAACTCAACACACTCATGAATTGGACAAAAAAAGTCATACAATGTTTCTACAAAAACACAACTCTGTATGTCTCCTCTGCAGCTGAGATTGGTGGTTCCGGAAGTGTCTCTCTCCCCAGAGGATCTCTCTGATGTCTACGACCTCTTTAAGGTACGCCTCCTGTGGTAGTGAGGAACTGGATCTCATAGAGGAACAGCAATGGAATTGTACCTAGAAAACTCAAACTCCAAATAACGACATGCTGATAAACTGATAAAAGCTTACAAGGACATCTTCAGAAAACAGACCTAGCTCTCTTCAAAGAAAGAAATAAATGCGCCCCAAAAAATCGAACCAGTACAAAAAAGGTCATATTGAAATCGGCATATGCCTGACAACATTTACCAACACATGATGCTCAATAAAACTGCATGATATTCTCATAAGTCACATGATATTATCATAAGTCACTGTCGACCCCCCCCCCTATCCATCCTACGCCCCTGCCAGACGGAGCACTTCATCAGCCTGTACTGGGGGACGGCAGCGCCGAGGTGGCCCTGCAGCAACACGACCCGGCCCCGGCCCTACCAGGACCAGTACCGGCTGGACCGGGCCCAGTTCAAGAGCCTGTACGGGCTCCTGGTGCCCTGGCTGTGTGGGGTCCACACCGACACGGTGGCCAACCGCACCTTCACCCTGCTGGACCAGGACAGAGACGCCCTCCTCACCTTCCGCGAGTTCTCCGGCTGGCTCAGTACGTAGCGGGGGGTGTCTGGGTGTGACTGAGACGGGATTAGTGTGAGTGACTGAAAGACGGTTTGTTTGTGTGTGTGTGTTTGTGAGATGGAGTCAGTGTGTTTGTGAGATGGAGTCAGTGTGTGTGTGTTTGTGAGATGGAGTCAGTGTGTGTGTGTTTGTGAGATGGAGTCAGTGAGTGTGTGTTTGTGAGATGGAGTCAGTGAGTGTGTGTTTGTGAGATGGAGTCAGTGAGTGTGTGTTTGTGAGATGGAGTCAGTGAGTGTGTGTTTGTGAGATGGAGTCAGTGAGTGTGTGTTTGTGAGATGGAGTCAGTGAGTGTGTGTTTGTGAGATGGAGTCAGTGAGTGTGTGTTTGTGAGATGGAGTCAGTGAGTGTGTGTTTGTGAGATGGAGTCAGTGAGTGTGTGTTTGTGAGATGGAGTCAGTGAGTGTGTGTGGGGGAAAGTGGAAAGGGAGGTACTGTACCTTTTTGTGTTTTTAGTGAACAACAGAGTAAGCGTGCTTGGCAGAGCGTACACTAGCCTAAAATAACGTATTTAAATGATTTAAAGCCGAGTTCCCCTTTTAAGGCAATCTGATCTGGAGTTTGGCCCACTAAGCTTTTACTGGTCTCGATAGCCCAGGCTTTTAGGAGAGGTTGTTTCTGCTGTAAGGCATGAGTACAGTCAATGAGTTTGTTATATTGACATGAAGTATGATGGTGTAAACACACCTCTTAACATCCTACTCAGACATGAAGAGCTCTGTCTTGTACATAAACAAGTTAATGGGGCACAATTTGACATAGCAAAGTCCAGTATCTCTCACTGAGTGTTTCCACATTCTTTACAATTTTTTTTCTTCATCTCGTTTTAGATATTTTATACTGCGAGGAGCTGAGTGAGAAGATGAGGCTGCTGTATCGTTTGCACATACCCCCAGGTGAGAACATACCTCCAGGTGAGCACATACCCCCAGGTGAGCACATACCCCCAGGTGAGAACATACCCCCAGGTGAGAACATACCCCCAGGTGAGTGGGAAGAGGAACTATCTATAGCCTCAGAGGTGGGTTTTGTGTTAATAAAGTGTGTAAAGGTGAGGGGAAGTTGATTTTGTGCATGCCTGGCTTGCAGCTCTGACAGAGAATGAAGATGTGCCATCTCCGATGAAGAGCCCCATGCTGTCCACCACCAGGCCTCTGTATATGGACCTGCCGACGGTACGACTCCTCACTCTTCTGTCTGCTAGTCTGGCACTTTAAAACATATACATATTTTGGTGACCATCACTGTCCTCCTGCTGTTACTGTCTGTAGAGGATACTTTTGTGTTCTTGGTTCAACATGTTGATAATGAAGTTGATGCCCTCAGCTGGTTGAAAAGCTTTTTTTATTGAACTAATCTGTTCTACAAGATTAGATTAGATTCAACTTTATTGTCATTACACAAGTACAAGAGGTGTGAAATTAGTTTTTAATAAACACATTGAGAAACCCATTAGTATTGGCCGTGCTGCTCCAATGCAATACAACATGTATCATGGCTCTGAAAGTAGCAGAATAAGTCAGAGGTTTGTAACCGTATCTCAAGTTGAGGGTGTCGCAAATCGCTTGTGTCAATAGCTTGCATGTGTGAACCAATCGAAACGATTGCAAAACCCACTGCTTCTACGCAAACTTAAGATTTTACAATGTTAGTGGCCTAGTTCCCCCTGCGCTGTGAGATACATGGATGGTGTCAATCAGTTTGTTAACCCGGTGTGTGTGTGTGTGGTGTGTGTGGTGCAGAGGAGATGAAAGGCTACCAGGAGCAGTTGAAGCAGATGTTGAGGGACCTGGCCAAAGAGAAGGAGAAAACCCTGGAGAAGCCCCTCCCCCTGATGAACCAGGTAGCACCTCCACCAGCTTCTGGAGACACACACTCACAGAAAACACTCTGTCGGACTTGCTTTCTCCAGTATTTTATACAGTACGCCAGTGGATTTTATCCACAGACTTTTTCTATTCCAGAGTAGTGTGATAATCATGACTCTACCCTTCCTCCTTCTCTGCTCCTCAGAGAGAGTTCATACAGTTTTGTAAGACCGTCTCCAGCATGTTCCACGGCCACCCCGACGAGAACGAGCTGTTCCAGGGAATCGCCACGGTGACCAGCCTGGTGCTGCAGATCGGCGAGGCTGGCCATCGAGGCCGCTGCTCCGGGTCAGACATGAGCAGCGAGGGCGGGGCCAGAGAGGGTGGGGGCGGGGCCAGAGAGGGGCTGGAGGACAGTGGCGACGGCTCCGAGGACTCTCCTGTCTTCAGCTCCAGAGAGGAGGAGGAGGAGAGCCTGACGGAGCCAGGCAGCGAGTGGACAGTCAGCTTCGCTCAGATCCTCGCCTCCATGCTGACCGAGCAGATGCTGGTGAACTTCTTCGAGGCGCCGGTGGATCTCCCGGCCAAGGTGGTGGCAGCCAAGGTGAAGCAGTACCACCAACGCGCCGGTCTGCTCATGCTCGAGCACAGGCTCAGCTGATGTGGACGGGAGCGGAGACTGAATCTGCTCAAGCAACCAGTCAGGAGAGCTGTAGGTCAGGCCCTGCCTCCGGGAGGCTGTACTGTGGAGGGGGGGGGAGGGGAGGGGGGGGGAGGGGGTGTCGAGCACAAGACCCGGATGTACCAGATGAGAAACAGGGCCTTCTCTTCTTTTTTTAACTCTGTAAAACCTGGGATTTCTAATTTAGAAACAACGCGCAATAATCAGTGCAAGAGTAGGTGGAGTACTTATCCAAGCATATTTACTGTGAGTTTTACGTTTCGTGATGCACTACATGGAATCCTACATTAAAGAAGGGATCTTATTTTATCTTCAGATTAGGGTTCATGAGCAAGTATTATTTTTGTCATACCCTTGCCTTGTCGAATGGGAACAAACCAATCTTTTTTTTTTATAGGCATAACCTCCCAAGTGTCTTACGTTAGCCTGCGGTCTTCTGACCAAAGAACCCAGTTGGCTAGTCTTTAACTTAGTTGAAATGTACAAAGGAGTCAACTAGTTAGTGCCTCAACACAATAGGCTTATAATTATTAGACATAAGCAGTGCATCAGCCAATGATACTGTATCTAATGTATTGTCCTGACTGTATTTCATAATTTCAAACATACCTATATCTCTTAAACCATTGAAGCCTTAAATGTGACCAGTACTATGAAGAGCGATAATGAACTTCCTGTCATAGTTTGGGTGACACTTTACACAATCAACTGTGCCTGGTCTGTCATGAGCCAGACTCAGATCTGCTGTGATGAATGATGTTGACTATTGAACAAGTGCAGTAGTCCAGTTATGACTTCACCATGTGACTTAAAGTACACTGCGATTGACCAAATACACGTTAAGAGTGTTTACCTTTGTTTTGATCTTTTAAAAACACAATCTATACATTTCATTTTATGGTTTACATGTTTTATCATTAAATATTCAAGCCCCCAAATCTTCGTGTTTCTGTTGGGAGGGGAACTGGGACCAGGCAGTGGGCCAGCCTCAGGCCAGCCATACTGCCACCTGCTGGTCAGTGGGTTCTAAACGATTCAGGCTGTAAATATGTACTCTACCTCATCCTAACAGCTGCATGGCATCAAACACATGTAGGCCTGTTGAGTTGCCATGGGAACGTCCGTGAGTCCTAGTAAGCACACCAAACACAGTTGTTTCCTTTTACGATTTTTATTTCCACAACGGCGAACAAACTAGTTCTCATCCACATTGACTGTCTGCAGACCTGTGGAGAAAAGAGAAAGCACAGTCAACAACCACACACACACACACACACACACACATCCTGCAAACATCAAAGACTAAAAACGTTATAGTATACTTTGGTTCCAATGGAACTGGTCGGGGGGAAACATTCCATGTGAAAGATCCGATGCACATGCTGGGTTTTAATGAAGTGGGCATGACAATGACATGCAACTTTAAGTAAACAGGCCCCAAGTCATATCCACTTCTGAATAATCCTAATCCTTTTCAGCGTGCCTGTCCATGACCTGGCACCATGGCCTCACCTTTGTATGTGGTGACGGGGACATAGGTGACCAGGGTGTACAGCTTGTTGGGAGAATCCTCGTCCTCGTTACGCTTCCTCGACAGACGCACGCGCATGCGGTAGGGTACGTTCCTGCAACGACACAGTCACCCCCCCGGTCACCACGACAACACAGTCACCCCCCCGGTCACCACGACAACAGTCACCCCTGTTCACCATCAACGACAACACAGGGGCAGGCGAGGCAGCTCACCTGACTCCCTTCGTCCACACGGCCTTGTTCAGACGGGTGTCGATGCGTACGTCAGGGGTCCCCATCTCCTTCATGGCGAACTTACGGATCTCCTTCAGAGCGCGGGGAGCCCTCCTCTTGAAGGACCTGCACACGGAGCAACAGGAAACACACAAGACTGACTAGTCTGCAGGCCTCGACTACAGAGTTTCCAGCCCCGAAACATGCACCCATGACTTGGACAACCTCATTCAACTCTGTTTAAAGGATTTGCACAACAAGTACCGTTAATGTCTTATAAAAGTCATGTTAGTACATGCACACCTTTCAGAAGTGCAGGTCAAATAACAGCTAAATTACTACCTTGGACATCAATTATGGAATCAAGCAATGTCAAAGTATTTTCCAAATATAGGAAGAGCTAATTCACTGGCAGGTCAACAAACTTTCCAGCATGTTTTAAGACCGTGGAAACGACAAGACACAAACTTGAACAACACAGCATCCTTTATCCCGCATAGCTGGAAAACCGCACATGCATAAGAAGCAATGACCCTTGTGTACTCACACTCCATGGATGCGCTTGTGGATGTTGATGGTGTACTCCCTGGTCACCACCTCGTTGATGGCAGAACGACCCTTCTTTTTTTCACCTCCCTTCTTGGTAGGCGCCATCTACAATAGAGTTGGTAGTTATTTACTGTGTAGACTATAGCTCTAACTATTCATAGACTTTAACTAGGTAGCACAAACGGTTACGGTCAATCCATTAAGCGCTTGACAAGTGTCAACAGGCGTGACATGTCATGCAAGCAATGTTGCTTTACTGGCCACTTAATTTCATTAATATCCTTAACTACTGCGTTAAACTTTACAGCTGCTTAACTGGCCAAATGACTAAGTTTGCTTTGACGCCAGAGTACTGATTGACAGACCTTTCTGGCTGCGGCTTGGTAACCGGCTACCAGCTTAGTGCTACCGGTGCCTCACTGGCTTTGATAAACACTGATCATATTGACTAGACATTAGCGTGCATATACTACCGGAGAGCTCCAATCTTATCCATCAACTCTCCAAACTCTGAATTTCCAGGAGTGTTACCGAAAGGTAGCCAGCTTGGTCCGACACTACACAGGGTAAAGGTACGTCTGGTTGTTGGCCAAAGGCTAAATAGCTATTTATTTTATTGCAAATGTACACGAATTGTTACGCTCGGATGAATAATAATACACTTTTAAGGGACCTGGGCGACTCATCTTGTACTCCGGGTATGATAATTGTTTAATACATGCATATATTGCCTGGATGACATGAGATAAATAAGGTGATTTTGAAAAACAGTACTCACTTCTGCCCGAGTAAAGTCGGAAAGGAAGTTGCAAAGGATTGTGGGTAGTAAACACGTAGGAGATTTCGTTTATGTCCGGTTCGGCAAAATATTGCCTTAGTATTATCTATTAACATCTTACAAAGTCGTATATTTGATGTTAACCATGTAGATAGTTTTTTTAAAATAGTACATATGTCAATAACGTATCAGTATAAATAACAAACCAATAGAATGAATCGGAAAGTCTGTGTAAAATACAGCCAATGGGACCCTCATGGACATCATCTCCCATCATGCAACTCGATCGCTGTCGGGTCATCGGCGAGTTCAAACAACGACGAACCAATGTTGTCAATGAAGTAGAAACTGATGGACATGACAGCGGTGAAAGACAACTTTCTTCATTTCGCACGAATACATTTATTCTAAATGAAGGCCTAATAGTTCAGTAAGGTTGTTATGTAAGCCTTTATTAGGTTGATGTATTTTTTGATACGCTATATAATTGCATTTAATCATGACTTCACATGCTAGCTAGCTAGCTAGCTAGCTATCGTTAGCTAGCTAACTAGCGCGAGCAAAAAGCATTTTCTAACTAGCTTGTCAAACATTTCAACAAATATGACGCTCGCCCCGAAGGAGCTCTCCAATCTGTTGGGCATCATATCCGAAGAGGCCTGCACCAACACTTTTGAAAGTCTTTCAACTGCCTTCCATCATTATTTCGGAAAGACCGAACATTTCCGAGTCGGCTCGGTTTTGGTGATGCTACTTCAACAGCCTGACCTTCTGCCCAGCTCTCCTCAGCGCCTGACTGCTCTCTACCTGCTATGGGAGATGTACCGCACCGAGCCACTTGCAGCAAACCCATTCGCTGCTGTCTTTGCTCACTTGCTGAACCCTACATCTGCTGGAGAGGAGCAAGAGGAGCCTCTGTCCGGTATGTTTCTGAGTCTGAACGTGTTTGATTATGAGTAGGCTAAGTGATGGAGACGGAAAGACTCACTAAGACTGAGAAAGTGTGTGTGTGTGTGTGTGTTTGTGGGGGGGGGGGTTCACTCTTATTCTTAACAGCTAACTCGTATTTGTCACTTTTTGATTTAATGTTTACAGGATTTCTGCCGCCCATCACCCAACCAGAGAAGTTTTTCCTGTCCCAACTAATGTTGGCTCCTCCCAGAGAGCTGTTCAAGAAGACGCCTAGACAGGTGTCCTGCATGGACGTAGGGAACATGCCTCAGTCCATAGACATCAGCGGACTTCAGCTGGCTTTGGCAGGTAACGGACACATTCTTATGAAATGTAAACAAAATAATGAACTAAGTTTGCTTCTTCCAAGTGAAAATAACTCGCCTCACCTCTTGCTTGTTTGCCAGAGCGCCAGTCAGAACTGCCCACTCAGAGCAAGGCCAGCTTTCCCAGCATTCTCAACGACCCCGACCCTGATTCATCCAACTCTGGATTTGACAGTTCGGTGGCCAATCAGATCACAGAGTCTCTGGTGACAGGGCCCCGCCCTCCCCTGGAGAGTAAGTTGAAGACTTGTCGAGCACGATGCTCGACAAGTTGTCGAGCTTGAAATTTTAAACGAGGGACATTTCAATATGGGTTTGTCAGCCCTGAATAATGATGGTAATACCAGAGTAAGAGCACACATAAAGATCACAAAGACCGTGCAGATTAAGGCAGGTCTTTCAGTTCTGAAACTAGAGTAAAAAAGAAAAGAACCATTTTCTTTTTTTACCACCACAAAAAGATTGACCGTCTTCTGCTCGGCAGGTCACTTCCGCCCAGAGTTCATCCGGCCGCCCCCTCCACTGCACGTGTGCGAGGACGAGCTGGCGTGGCTGAACCCCACGGAGCCCGACCACAGCATCCAGTGGGACCGCTCCATGTGTGTGAAGAACAGCACGGGTGTGGAGATCAAACGCATCATGTCCAAGGCCTTCAAGAGCCCGCTGTCGGCCCAGCAGCAGTCCCAGGTGAGCCCACCCGCGTCCCCTCCCACTCACACGCCGGGCAGCATGGGAAATGGAGTTTTAGAAGGCAGTTTGAATGCGTTAAAGCTGAAGTGGGACATAAAGAAAAGAGGTGCAATTGAAGCTGTAGCACTGTGGTTCAGGAGGAAATGCTGTAAGTGAAAAAGGGAAGTTGGAGGCTCTAAAGAAAGCTTTTCTCATGTTCAAAATCGTAACATACCCGTTGGTTCTCTGTCTTCCTCCCTTCCCACCCCCCTCCCTTCCCACCCCCCTCCCTCCCCCCCTCCCTCCCTCCCCACCCCCCTCCCTCCCTTCCCACCCACCCCCCTCCCTCCCTTCCCACCCACCCCCCTGCCTCCCTTCCCACCCCCTCCCTCCCTCCCTCCCCACCCTCTCCCTCCCCACATCCCTACAGCTTCTGGGGGAGCTGGAGAAAGACCTGAAGCTGGTGTACCACATCGGCCTGACCCCCGCCAAGCTGCCAGACCTGGTGGAGAACAACCCCCTGGTGGCCATCGAGATGCTGCTGAAGCTGATGCAGTCCAGCCAGATCACAGAGTACTTCTCTGTGCTGGTCAACATGGACATGTCCCTGCACTCCATGGAAGTGGTCAACAGGTGGGCAGCAGGGCTGGTAGACGGATGGCTCACTTCCAGGATTTGGGGGGAGAAATGGAAGTCTGAAAACCTCAGACAAACAATAAGAAGGAAATAGATGTTGCTTGACCAGGGGCCTGTCCCATAAAGGGAGTTTACTGAACAAACCAGGCTTCGGGCAGTTACTTTCCCTGGCATATGCCTGTTTAATTCAGTTAACTCGTTTTATGGAACAGTCGTCTGTTTAGAAATCTGGTTTTCATGATTGACTTGATAACATATTTTGGGGGGGATGTTGTTAATGTAACAATGATCTCTGTTTCTAAAGGCTGACTACTGCAGTTGACCTCCCGCCTGAGTTCATCCACCTGTACATCTCCAACTGCATCTCCACCTGTGAACAGATAAAGGACAAGTACATGCAGGTACGAGAGAGTCTGTACAGACGGTGGCTCTGGAGCTCAGGGTGTAATCTGATTAAAGAGTCTGTACAGACGGTGGCTCTGGAGCTCAGGGTGTAATCTGATTAAAGAGTCTGTACAGACGGTGGCTCTGGAGCTCAGGGTGTAATCTGATTAAAGAGTCTGTACAGACGGTGGCTCTGGAGCTCAGGGTGTAATCTGATTAAAGAGTCTGTACAGACGGTGGCTCTGGAGCTCAGGGTGTAATCTGATTAAAGAGTCTGTACAGACGGTGGCTCTGGAGCTCAGGGTGTAATCTGATTAAAGGCGCCAGGCTTAAGGCTGCGAGAGTTAAATGCTTTCGTTCAGATCGAGGCAAACCCACTATCCCCACACCAAGCTTACTTATGTATTAGAGGTCTAAGTTGTTTCATTTAACACCAACTGCCTTTTTACCGTTATCGATGGTATTTCCAAAAAAATTATACCCACAGTAGCTTCTATATATTTTTGGAGGAGTGCAGATTTCCAGTAGAGCATTGGTCAGCTTTTGACCTGCACATGTTAGGAAACCCAACATGCCTACCTCCTCCACCCTTTGTTCAAAGAATGTGCAGGATGTGACCACAGCCTAAAACACTGACAGTATACTCTGTTTCTCACAGTATCTTGGTCTGTGACATCAGTCAACACAAATCTTTTCTTTCTCAGAAAGGAAACAGCTTTAGTGCCTTCTGGCTTCAGCTCATAGACCGCAGCGCTCTCTGAAGTCATTCATCACCCCTCTTCTTATTTCCTTCCGTAGAACCGGCTGGTTCGTCTGGTCTGTGTGTTCCTTCAGTCTCTGATCCGGAACAAGATCATCAACGTCCAGGACCTGTTCATCGAGGTCCAGGCCTTCTGCATCGAGTTCAGCCGCATACGAGAGGCCGCCGGCCTCTTCCGGCTCCTCAAGACCCTGGACACGGGGGAAAACCCCCCAGAGGCCAAGCCTGCCAAATAATGGTCTACAGCAGGGTTTCATAGATATGTGGCAGTGGCTCAACCTGCAAAATAAGGCCTTCTCCCATAGAGAGAAAGCTAACAAGAGGAAATAGCGCCCCCTCCTCTCTCTCTCTATCTTTACTCAAACAGAAGCTCCCCTCTCTCTCTCTACTCACACAGAAGCTGTACCAAGGCTGAATATATACCCAGACAGTATTCACTCTCTCTAGACCCTGTCTGAAGTCTTGTTCTGAACTCTGAGGTTTTTTTTCTCTTTTCTGGGAGAAAAAAAAGGATGGACATATTTTGAAATGGAATTTTGAACAAGTGTTTTTTTCCTCCTTTTGCAGATGGATGCTTGTCCGTTTTGTTTCATTAAAACATGTTAAAAGTTGTCTTTGGTTTGCGGTTTGATTCCTGTGTTAGCTGTTGGACACAAGGGATCTGTGTTTTTAAAATAGATGAGATGAAAAACTAAGAATTATCCCATATAGACATGTTACAGACAGCTAGTGAAACTCAGAGAGTTGTTTAGCAACACAGACAGTTTAGTGCTAGTGGAGTGTACATTTCTAATATTTGGTAGGCTAAGTGATATTCAACAAAAACCAACAAAGTGTTAATACAAAAAATCAGTTATTACCCTGATGTGTTTATTTCATATTTCTCAAAGATAAAATCATTGCTTATCGTCCTTCATTTGTGTGAGGAAAATGACAGTTCTCAAGTGGCAGTTTAGAGGAATAGCACATGGTTTTGAAATGGGTTTTGGCTGCCATCCCTGAGTGATGCAGTAAATCCTGCAGGAGGTGAGACTGCGGCCCCCTAAACTCTCTTCATCCCCCTGGCCATGAGACAAGCGAACACGGTCATCACCATCTTGGGCTTCACCTCCACCAGGTCCTCTGGGAGGGCATACACCCGCGCTCCAATCTTCCTTGCCATGGAGATGGCGTACCTGGCAACCCACACAGCAACATGACGGGGTTAGAGAGGTGAGATGAACAACGTGAACATTTTCACGTGTGCTGAGCTCCTTCATTCAGGGTTGGCAACAACCGTCTGGACATACGTATGCACATAAATGTTATTATTATTATTATTTTGCACATCTGGTTAGATGCTAACTGCATTTCATTGGCTTCGTACTTGTACCCTGCACAATGAAGTTGAATCTAATTTGTGAGTTTGTATGGGCTGGTCCCCAATGCTACAGCTTGGAACCTGCAGGCATTGGATCTGACTTCCCCTTCATCTGTAACAACATCATAACAAAGTGCGTTCCCATAAACGTGCCGTGACGTACTTGGCGTTGTTGAGTTTCTCCTCCTCTGTCATGTCGTCCATCTTGAGCAGGTCGTAACGGATGGAGCCGGGCTGAATGGCATCGATCAGATCCAGGATGGGCAGACTGCTGCCGATGGACCCATCCTGGAGAGACAGAAAGAAGAGAGAGAGAGTGAGTCTGTAGATCTAGTAGATCACTTGAATTACACTCACAGTGACAAGTATTACACAAAAGGCTCTATTGGAAAGTATTAGCCAGCTAGCACATAAGCTAGGCACTGAGGTCATAGTTAGGTTGCACAGCAGTGCGAATGCAGCCTACCTTGAACCCAGAGATGGTGCTCTTCCCCGCCTGGGAGAGAGTCTCATTGACCCAGGTGACGATGGTGTCATCGTTGACCTTCTGACCGTCACCCAGCTCCTCCAGGATGTTCAGAGTGTACCTGACGTACGATGGAAGGTCAACAATATCAAACATTTGTATGTCCAGGATACGAGATGGTGTTTGTAGTTTCCCCTCGTCCTCTTACCTCCTCATCAGCTGCCACAGCAGGGCGAGGGTCAGTTTGTGGTTCCCTTCGTTGAGGTCTTGTCCGGCGATGCCCACCAGAGAGAACTTGGCCTCCTTCTTGCCCAGCTCTACGGCGTAGTTGCAGTTCTCCAGCTAGGACGGACAGAATGATCCTCGTTAGGGCATCCTGCTGTAGTGCAAGAACCTTGTGATGGAGCTAAGTCCTAGTCAGGGTGTACTACTGGAGGTAGGGTGTACTACTGTGCTGGTCTAAATGTGTCATGCTGGGTTTCAGGTCCCTCTGGTGTCGGTGTTGTGACAGAGACATCCACTGTTGTGGTACCTTCTTCATGTTGCTGCCCAGTTTGGTGTAGGGAGGTTTGTTAACTCTGTCCCAGTCCACAGGCACCTTGATCTTCTCATACAGCTGGAAGATGACGAGGGCATCAGCCAGGTCCCTGTGAACACACACACATACAAGCATAAATGAATTCCCGACACTTGCATGAACTCTCTCTTACACACATGGGTGAAAACACGAATGAACATTCGCCACGTCATGGCGTGTCATTACTTACACGTAGAGATGGTTGACACGAGGATTGACTCCCAGAGAGTTCATCCAGTTCCTGAAGGTTCTCTCCTCTCTGGTCTCACCTTCATCAGACAAACACGACTGGTTAAGGTCAGAAGTGACAAGGTGGCTTTCCTTCAGAAAGGAAGATTTCAGCTAGGTGTTGTTTTTGTCTTCCTAGAGTACTCAGTAGATGTAACCAGTGAAGTAAGTTTCATAATACTGGATGGGACCTGTCCCACCGTATTTGGAAAACGACCACATTCTCAGTAAAAAAATAAATAAAAATAATCCCCCCACCCACATTTGAAAACAGCCCCACACCCCTGATGTTCCCAAGCCCAGGCATCTCAGACACGTACCCTCAATAGAGCTCCAGTCG
Source organism: Osmerus eperlanus (assembly GCF_963692335.1). Lineage (NCBI taxonomy): Eukaryota > Metazoa > Chordata > Actinopteri > Osmeriformes > Osmeridae > Osmerus > Osmerus eperlanus. The sequence goes on from NC_085020.1 coordinate 2,435,239, forward strand.
AAGTCCTGGTTCTCTGGCTTCTTCAGAGCAGGGTATTTGTTGAACAGGTTGGCTATGTAGGCCAGGTTCAGTTTGGGGTTACCACGAACGACATCGGTTGCCGTGACGAACTGCCTGCAGTTGAGTCGGTCTGCCTGTTCCAGCATGCACTCGGCCCTCTTCAGGTCCTCCTTCTCCTGTAGAGGGTCAGGAGTTTGGGTGATATGTTACCTCACATTCATATGATTCAAATGATTCAGGACTAAAACAATCCATTTATAGGGAGTCAGGTGGCTGAGCAGTGAGGGAGTCGGGCTAGTAATCTGAAGGTTGCTAGTTCGATTCCCGGTCATGCCAACTGACGTTGTGTCCTTGGGCAAGGCACTTCACCCTACTTGCCTCGGGGAGACTGTACTTACTGTAATTCGCTCTGGATAAGAGCGTCTGCTAAATGTAAATGTAATGTAATTTATAACGTCATACTGGTTGCAGTATGACCACTACATTTGATGGCTACGTTTGCATAGGTAGTGTGATCCACAAGATCCACCATGTTTAATATGTTAACTTACATGACTATAATTCCTAGTTGCAGTATGACCACTGCATGGCTGTGTTTGCAGAGGTTAGATGATCCAACATAAAAACTTACTCTCACTCCTGACATATCGATGGCAATAGGAGGGATTCCGTCCTCGTCACCTTTAGGTGCAACTTGGTTCAGGAGATTGTAGTACGCCTTAGAATCCTAGGACATGACAACAGATTACATCAGAGTGCTTGGATGTGTGTGTGTGCAAGGACATGGCATTAGTGAATGTGTGTGTGCATGATATATCTGTGTGTGTGTCTTTGAGTGAGCATGTAGGGGGTGTGTGAGACCCACCTTGATGTCTGAGCTGAAGTTGTTGATCTTGGGGCAGCCGGCCTCCTCCAGGTGGTAGTTGGCCCAGCGCAGCAGCAGCTCCTCTGGGGACAGCTTCATCAGGTCCTCCAGAGTCTCCCCATCCCTCAGCAGGGCCATCAGGGCTACACACACACACACACACACACACACACATACGGAAATCAAACACCCATGACTTCCAATATACCAGTATAATACGTACATTAAGGTCATGGGAGAGTCATAGCACACGCACACACCTTCGTTTCTGCTGATCTCGATGTCGGCGAACAGGCCGATCTTGATGACCTGCCACAGCAGGCCCAGCACCAGGTGCTGCCTGCCCTCCTTCAGGTCCTCCGCCCCGATGTTCACCACGTGGCAGCCGATGGCCGAGGCTGAGTTCAGCGCCAGGTTCAAGTTCTCCTGCAGGCCGACACAACAGCATGAAGGACGGACCAGCTACCAAGCCTGACAGGCTGCTGTGCGTCTCCTCACCATGCCAACGCCCTCCAGGCCAATCATGCTTAGCCAGAGCTACTTGTCCAATGAGTGCATCGATTTCTACGTCTTAGATGTAGTGTAGGAGAAGAAGAAAAGGTTACCTGGATGGTGAAAGGTGTGAGTTTCTTCTTGTTGATTGTCCTCTCATCAATGGTGTCAGGGACAGACAGGTTGATCATCTTACTACGAGGTCGCAAGAAAACATATCAGGTAGTGGACTAAAACAATACATTTATAACATCTGACATGTCCTCTTGTAATTTGATCTATGTAAATGGGCCAGAACCAGGGCAGAAGTACTATAAACTACAGGCATTTTCCTTCTCAGACAGTTTTCATGTAATTGAAGTATATAAAACAGCAATGAGATAATAGATTCAGTAGTATCTATCTACCATAGAACGATCCCATCGCCCATGGCTGTGAAGAGGTCGTCGTTGTTGGGGTCCATGGGCAGAACATGCTTGCAGTCTGGGTCCTTTTCCAAAGCTTTGTTTACCCAGTTCACAAATGCCACCTTCTCTTCCTCTGTCAACACAAACAAACTTGTTAAGTTATTTTGTGCATGTGCAGTTACGTAATGTAGTACAGTCCTATTGGTTAATTGATTGGCTTATGAGAGAATACAAACAAGGAAGTCTGGGTTGATGCATGTTTCCTATTCCGTGAAATGCTGCTTCCTCAATTAACCCTCGTGCTGCCTTCGGGTCACATGACCCAAAGGTTCATAACGAACCATTGTTGTGTTTACCCAATTTTACCCAATACAAAAACAAATAAAAATAATTTTCTTTTAACCATTCCAATGTGGGGGGTCTGAGACAGCCCGACAGTTAAAAGAAAATGCTTCACTTTGTTTTTGTATGAGGTAAATTTGTCGCAATACGACGGTGGGTGACAATGACTGATGGGTCAGAATGACCCGAAGATAACACAAGGGTTAAACTGTCTACTCAGGTTGACAGAAAATAGATAACTTTGTAGTGAAACAACTTGATGAACGTTATACAACTTCAACAGGGTCTACTATTGTGTACTAGCAAGTGTAGCAGTTTCTTAATGACATAAGCAATAAAACGGGTCATGTAATGATCCTTACAGAATTTCCGTTAAAGGCAATTCCCTCTAAAAAGCTTGTTAACGGATGTCTCTAACCGGAGTAGGAGTGCTGAGTCCCGGACTGTTCGGAGGTGCCGGCCACAGCCCTCAGTCCCTCCTTCTTGTTGATGGCTTTCCTGAAGGACTTGGCCACCTCTGTGCTCTTCAGCCCGTGGACCACCTGTGTGAGGAAGACCACGGTGAGACCTACTTTGTCTCCTCCTGTGTGGGGGTCATATCTGTGTCATCACTATATTCTTATTGGTCTGCCATTTGACATTGATTGTAAATACTTGACCTTTGAACTTACGTCAACAAACTCGTCGAAGGTGACTTTGCCATGGTGCTGTTCTCCCGTGCTGGTGAGATCCTGGATGACCTCTCTGACGCGGTACCCCGGCAGGGGTAGGTTGGCGGCTTTGAAGAGGTCGTTGAGATCACCTGTCCTGATGTGGCCTTGGCTGTCCACATCTGGAACAGAACAGGAAGGTTAAAGGTCATTGACAACTGTCCAGGTAGTATGTGTGTGTATGTGTACGTGTGCGTGTGGGTGGAGGAGGGGGGTGGGGGTGAGGAAGATGGGTATTGGGTAATATCCTGTCTCTCAAATCTACATAGATAAACATTACATTAACAACTACCTTAGACATCACATCACTGTTTCATGCAGAAAAATACCTACTAACTACCAATCGATTTTTCAAATGAATGATTGAATATTCATCTTTAGGAAGGAAATAAGCTGGGCAACTCAGAGAACTTTTTGTCAGCCTCACCAATCTTAGCGAAGGCCTCTCTCAGTTCCTCTAACTCCTCCTGGGCAATCGGAGCGGGGGCGGCCATCTTGCGACACAAACAACAGTGGGACCTGAAACCAACAAGAGACATTTTGAGAAGAAGCACATCCTCAGTCAAGGGCAAACTGATTCTTTTTCCTCTTTTTCACATGGCTGTGAATGACCTTGAGATGTTCCCAACTCTGCTGATTCCAAGAGTATAGGCTTAACAGTGGAAACAGGAAGAAAAGCTATAAGGTAAAGGCTGACTTGTTTCATATGACCTTAATGTTGTACTGGACTGTTATGATGTGGCTTCCTGTCTCTTCTGAGTCATGTTGAAACCTCTGAGGTACTCCTGGTACTGGAGTGAGCAACTTCCTGGCACATTCTTCCCTCCTTTCATCACCCTTCAACTTCAGTTCTTGATTTGTTGCGATTTTGCAATAAAGCTCTGACAATCTCTGAAGACTTTTTTTTTGTGTTGAGTGCCACTTGCTCATTGATATAACCATGGGGATAATACTCAGGTCCCATGTGATATACCAGAGATGGGAATATACTCAGCAATGCAGACAGGCCGGCCACATGATGGACAGCGCACGTTTCAGTCTGTGTTGTGACTGTGTGTGTGTGTGTGTGTCTCTGCATTATACCCTTCTGCACTGCTCTGAGAATGGGCCCTGTAGCTGAAGAGGCTGCGAGGCTAACACACAGGAAGAACGGATGCTATTTCATTGTGGTTTCCATTAAGGCCTTTAAACCACAGCCCTGTAACGCTGCTTCTAGCTGAACGCATCTGAAGGTGTTAAGTTAACCCTATGGTTTATGTGAGTATGTTTGCTTGTTCCTGTACAGGGGTCAGAAGCAGAAGTGAACCAATCACAACATTACGTTAACGTCATCTTAAAAGAAAATAGAAGTATAATAAGAGGCGTTGTGCTTCTCATCTGCTCTACACGAGTTAAAGGGAGTCAGGTGGCTGAGCGGTTAGGGAATCGGGCTAGTAATCTGAAGGTTGCTAGTTCGATTCCCGTCCGTGAAAAAGGACTTTGTGTTCTTGGGCAAGGCACTTCACCCTACTTGCCTCGGTGGGAATGTCCCTGTACTTACTGTAAGTCGCTCTGGATAAGAGCGTCTGCTAAATGACTAAATGTAAATGTTAATCATGGCAAATGTGAGGTCATTTTAATGATTCATTTACCACTTACTGAATGACAAACTCTGCATGATGTGTTTCCACTGATTACTGAACACATCTTTACTATTTCATTGGCTGCAGATTTATGATGATTTCAAAACGACTAAAACACACCAAACAGGAAGAGACGTAAGCTGCTATAGGATCTTGTGATATGGAGCAGAGCCTTTTGCCATTATCTTCATATTAAAGTGGAATGGAGGAATTCCTTCAAAAGCCATGTTCAAAAACCATTGATTAACAGTGGGCCTGACCACTATCATCAAGGCATTCAACAAAGACACATTACTCAAGATGGCGAAATAATTCCTCATGCAATCTGGTTTCCTTTTAGACAGCTTGGTCATTAAGAGTTACAACATAAATCTAATAGAAAACCTTGCATTGATTAGATTTGTTGGATGTATTTTGAACAAATGGGCACATTTTTTTCTTTTATATAAATTCAAATGTCATCTCATCTCCAGGGTTACAGTTGGCTCATGTTTAAAGAATGAACAGTTACTGCCACAGACCACAAACTTCCTGTTGTGCCTTACTGCAATGCAAACACTATCTGCTTCTGCTCTCTGTATTCTCTGCTTACGCTTAATAATACTGTTACTATTACATCTTACTGATCTGAGCAATAAAGCCTCCGTGAATGCACTGTTTCATAGATTTGATCCAAGCGGTTGATGTTTTATCATATTAACACTGGACTATTATAATGTCCCCTTCAGTTGCCCACAGCATCAGGAAGACCTTGTCCAGTAAAGTGTTTAGAACATTGTGTTATATATAATCTAGCACACACACACACACACACACACAAGCACAAATAAATAGATACATTGATTGTGGTTGAATTGAATATGGTTACCTGAGGGAGGTTAGAGCGGACTATCTGGCCCGTCTGTGTGTGGTCTGTCTCTGGGATTAACACTCTTCCACAGCGGATCTGGTGGTGCTCTGACTGACTGACTGACAATGCACTGCTCTCGTCTTATGAGTGGGGCGACATCTATTCAAACGTAGGCTACAGGAAGGAAGTGAAATGCAGCACTTCTGAAACAGGAATAAAAGAGGTTTTGTCTTTATATGGTAAAATGCTGCTGGTGAGAGCTGTCAAGGTGAAACTGTTTTAAAAGGACTGCAAATCACCTGGGATGACCACGAAACCAGTTTATCGGGATGAAACGGGGTTCCCGTCATACCAGGCCTACAGGCTACCAAGTTTATCCTGTTGGTCCAAACTTTTTTCATCTTAATCTCTTTACACTCGAGCTAGAGGGGTGCTTTTGTTTTGTCAAGAAACAGTTTAGAACGGGCCTGATATTCACCAGAACAAACAAGGCCACACAGACTAGCCGCAAGACGTCTCTTAAATCCAAGACTAGATCTGTGATTGTTTGGGGCATATTAAGAATATTACGAAAACTGCATTTGTCCATCTACATAGCCTAACATCCTAACATTAAAATAAGATGTTGTGACAATGTGATGTGACACAGATAGGCTATGAGTAGGCCTATAGTAGCCTCTTTATTTCCCAGTCAAATGAGTCCCAATAGGCTACTGTAACTACAACATCACAAAATGTCAGGCTATTCACACTCAAGTTAGTCTAGTTTATACAGAGTAATAAACTGCCAATCAGAAACATCACCAGCACAAATTTTGATCAAACTTGAGAGCCCCTAAAAAGCGATATCAACATTCTTTATATATTTATACCTAGAAGACAACCGCACCCTGGATTGAATGTTATGTAAAAATAAATTCATTTTTTTTATTTTACAAACCCAGTACATGATTTAAATTGACTGGGCGTCTTTTGCTTGGAGCAGATTCTCATCAATGACGGTTGCTATGGATGTTGCTAAGGACTCTACTAAACCGGGAAAATCACAAACTCAATGTGAAGACAAGGAAATCACCGCGGTGAGTCCTCACCTCACTAACCCAAACAGTCTTCAAATTATTCACATGGAAAAGGAATTGCGTGTTATTACGGATAATGGGGTTAAGCAAGTGTAGCAATTTAGTGCTGCTAGCCCAGCTAACATAGCAAGCTACAGTCTAAACAAACTAGACTGTCTGGAGGTCACCTGCTGTCAATGGCTTTGCTACAGTAGCTAGCTACAGTAGCCAATTTCTGGAGCCAAAAAACTACACTTAGCTAACGCTAAGTAAATTAAAATATCTTCAGACAGCATAGACTTCCTAGATACAAAATCACAAAACACATACGGTGCATGTAAGTTATGTGTAGACTAATCTACCATATCAACATCACTAGAGCTACTGATTTCAAAATGTTAACGCTTTCTACTAACACAAATGCGTTTAAAGTGCAGGCTATTCATTATTTTCCGTAAAGACCTTCAACAGCAATGGCCTACCCTGCACGTCCTGCTCCTTGCAGTCAAACTAGATATTCTAACCCAGAATATCTAGTTTAGCTTAGATAGTATCTCTGACCATCAAGTCATGATGGTCAGAGATACTATCTAATACTAACTGTGGTTTGACCATGTCCTGTTCTTGTTTTCCTCCTAGATGAGAAAAACTAACAAGAAATAATAGTTTTACAGTGGAAACACCATGTCTACAGATAAAGCAACACTTCTTCGGAGGCCTTTGCCCCCCAAAAAGGTTCCCCCCATTATCGGACCTCTGCCCCCCTGTACACTTTCAGGTAGAATATATACCCTCATACCTGCTGTGTGTCACAACAAACTCACTGCTGTAAGTCGTAGTATTTAGTTTATCCATTATGGATAAAAGCATATGCTAAATGAATACAATGTAATTGCAAGGGTATGTTTTCATTTACGTCCACCAGGCACGTTTGTAGAGTCGATGCCCTCAGTGAGAAGGACTGGTAAAAGCAGTGCTACAGAGTGGAGTGAGAACAGCTACCAGGTGTCCCTGTCAGGAGACGATGACCTCCTCACTTTCAGGGTTCCTCCTGCCTCTGAGCACACCACCGCTCCTTCCATGCTGCTGTCTAAGATGAGTGAAGGCTTTCCCTGCAGGCCCCCTCGCACCCTCCCCAAAATCCCCCTCCTCGACCTCCTTCAGACAGACCGCCGGTACGAACCCTCTCCCCCCAGCTTCTGCTTCAACGACTTCCTGCAGATCCAAAATGGCGGCGGTGCAGCCCAGTCGCTGGAGGAGGCTGTCCTGTCTCGCTGCAACTACCGGAAACTGGTGGACCTGTTCCTGGCGGAGCTGCACAGGGGCCGGCAGACAGAGGTGTGGAAGCAGCTCATGTCCTGTGACGCAGCGCAGGAGCCGAAGAGAAGGGCTCCCTGGAGGCAGGTCATGTGTGGTGCGTGACCCATCTGAAATAGCGGGGATTAGGGGGCAGACTATTGTGTGTGTAGTGCTATTCCTGTGATGGATCGATCTTTGATGATGTGTGTGTGGGAATCTTTCGTGTGTGTATGTGTGTTTGTGCTTGTGTATGTGATTCGAATCAGAGCTGACAGCTTTGATCCACATGGAGGTCCAGGCCCAGATTACTAGTCGACAAACCGGTTTGGTAAGCATTGCTTCCAGGTGTGAACAGAAGCAAGTTGAAGTCTGGTCTCCGGAAGAAAGACAGGCTATCCCAGGTAAGAACATCTAATTACATAGCGATGTGCATATGCATCATATTTCAATAAATCAATTTTAAAAGATGCAAGAGTATATAGACAGTGATGCTGGATGGTATTTTAATCAACAGTCTTAATGTTAGTTTTTTTCCTTCTTTTGCAAATTCCCTTCCTTCCCTTTTTGTTGAGCAGCGACTGAGGTGATCTTGAACTCTGTGACGACCAAACACTTCCAGGGCTCACGGCGCACCACCTCCCCGTTCAGCCAGGGTGGAGCGGGTGGAGCCATGAGCCCCTCAGAGCTAGCCATCCTGGACTGCCTGTCAGAGGGGAGCAAGGCCCTCAGCTTGAAGGTGTGCTCAGTGCAACTTCCCTTAAGCTTCGCAGCCCTTTTTGTTCCGAAACAAAACCCCTGTTTGTTTTGGACATGTAAAAGGAAACGAAACGGCTGTATCTCAAAGCTAACAGGAAGTGGAAGAGGAATATAGACTTAAGTTGTTCTGTTTTTCCAACTGTCCCCATCTAAGGGATTACTCTGTGTGTTTCAGGCCCACTTCATGGCTGTCCTCCCTGATGTGTCTCTGCTGGCCCACGGTCTGGTCTACCTCAACCTGTCCTTCAACGACCTCAGGGTCTTTCCTGTTGAGGTTAGACGGGTTACAATACAGCAATACATATATTTATATACATACCTCCAGTCCACCCTAAATACCCCCCACCCCCTTATTGACATTTTACAGCATTCTCCAGGTTTCACTGTGTCTGTGTAAGTCTCACATTTTCTTAAATTAGCCCGCCTGTCAAATTAGAGGTGAGGAGGATCTGAAAACGAGTCTGTGGACCTGACCTATTCTAAGTTTAGTGGGTTCCTCAGAGACCTTCCTCCTTGTGTCCTCCTCTGAACATGCAAGGTCTATGAGCTGACACGACTGGAGACCCTGAAGATGAGAGACAACCCCATCGAGGACATCCCCACTGGCCTCCACAGACTCTTCAGGCTCAAGACCTTCATCATCTCCTTCTGCAAGATCTCCTCTCTGCCTGCTGGGTAAGACTGGCGTGTGTGCACTGTGGAGCCAGTAGTCCTGATGAGAGTGATGAGGGTTCAGGTCAACTGTCCCCAGTCCTGTGTGAGGGTGTGTGGCTTGATCTCACCAATCATCTCCCTTCACAGCACCACTGTGTCTCTAAACGCCGGGGATAGCTGGTGGGAAAGACAGCGATTGCAGAAGTGGTTAGTTGTGTAACGGTGGCGTTTCAGAATGACATCCAGCCTTGTGTGTATGCATTGTTCATCTCTCACCGTGCAGACTGTACCAGCTGCCCTGCCTGCAGTGGCTGGACGTGTCATACAACTTCCTCTCCTCACTGTCCAGTGACATCCACAATCTCAGGTGGTATGCCGAGCAGCCTATGTTACATCATGATATTATATAACTCATCCATCACTTACCGCACAGTAAAGGCAAGGTCACTCCTCCCAAACAAACATCAACAAACACCAGCAGCCAACAGTTATTAGGTTGTGTTGGTTTGGTGTGATGTGCCTGTTGGTGGTTGTTGGGGTGGTGTGAAAACAACAGTTATTTCTCCAAACATTCTAAAAACAAAATCCAAAAGTAGAATGTTTGGTGTTTGTTGGACGTTGTTGGGGCAGTTTGAACTTACCTTAACAGCACCCTTAATCAAGTACAAGGTCTGGAAGACTGAAACAGACCCTAAGTAACACGGGTCCTTGTCTCCCTAGAGCCCTTGAGCATCTGAACGTGGAGGGTAACCAGCTGCCTGGTCTCCCCTGTGGGGCCCTGCGCCTACCCATCAGCCAGCTCAACATCACCAACAACTACATGCACCGCACCTTCACCAGGAGCCACAGCAGGACCTCCCCACAGGCGCTGGGCGACCTATCCACCCACGCCCTCTCGCTGGCCCTTCACGGCCTGGACCACGCCAGTCTGCCTACAGGAGCACAGCTGGCTCTCAGCAGGTATTAACGAGACCCAGCGGGTTAAGGGACGGGGGTCGTCCAAGTCGAAGCTGCAGTCGTAAGAGATTCCTCAGCCATCTTGAGGCTCACAGGTTTAAATCCCCCTCAGGTCGTCACCTTTGATATTCGGATATATATCGGATTATTATTACACTACTTATTTTGTATTTGTGATACTATGTAAATATTGTGCGTTGTGCTTGATTTGATGCCAAACCTTTATGAACTGCAGGTGTTTTTGGTCTCTCCTCAGGGCAGGTGTGTGTGATTGCTGTCATGGCCGTCTCTACGGCCCTGGACTGAGGATCATACGAGCCTGTCACAACATGTTTGGTCTGCGCAGAGTTCCCTTCATCTTTTACGCCTGCACTCCAACTTGCTACTCAAACTTCAGGAAACAGACAGATAATCTGTCAAGCCTACTGTATGGAGAGGAAACATAAACCTGAACTGAGAATTTAACATTTTGATGTTAACTCACTTTAACTGACACTAACTTTCTAAAAGATCTGACCTTCTGCTTGAAGCTGCTTTTAGGAGCAATAATTATGGCACTTTACAATTTTTCTTTTTCTGTTGTGAATAAAATTAGAATAAAGAAACGCTATCTAAAGTATCGCGAACTGGATTGCTGTTGTGTCCTTTTTTAACCAATCGCAGAAGCGCTCTTAGACTGCGATACAAACACTTCCTGAGTCAAAGGACTGTTGTTGCGTTGTCAAGATGGCTGGGCATGATCATCTGTCTTTGTGTTTGTGCGACTTAATCAGGTAATAATCCTATACTTGAAAATCTACTGTCATTTCTAATAGTTATCAAATGTGCAGAAGACACAGATGACTACTTTCGATTTTGTATTTAAGTTGACTTGTAGCCTAATAGTTAACGTAACAGCGTAACGTACGTAGTCTGTTTGCTAGAGTAGCGAAGTTAGCTAAAATAGCACAACACAGTATAGCTACTATCGCATTAGCTGAAGAAAATACTTGGTTTTGCACTATGGTGCATAGAGTTCGCAAGCAATTGTCTGGTTTTCAAGAATAGATGTGTATGTGACAACGTCAGTGCTCACTTGTTTTCAGCTTCGCTTAATTTGTGTGAGTGAAATGTAATATTTTGCCCATCTCAAACAGATTATTGTGGTCGTTGATTTTGCCATGCGTCTACCTGAGCGTGGTCCTGACGTTGCTGCTGGCCCTACTCATCATGGGCATCCGGATGTGGCTGCAGAATTGTCGCAAAGCCCAAGCGATCTCACAGAACGGCGCTCCAACGGTGGCCTTCTTCCATCCCTATTGCAACGCCGGGGGAGGCGGGGAGCGGGTGCTCTGGTGCGCCATCCGAGCCCTCCAGAACAAGTAGGCTACCTAAGTGATTCCCGACCCAACTCCATCCAAGTCGATTACTATTAGAGCTATTTTTTTTACACAAACTTTTGATTCCTTCCGCAGGTACCCTAACGTGTCTTTCGTGGTTTACACCGGCGATCAAGGAGTAACAGGGGAGCAGATCACCGAAGGTGCCCGGCAGCGCTTCAACATCCGTCTGCCTCGCCCGGTGAACTTTGTCTTCTTGAAAAACCGTGCCCTGGTGGAGGCTAGCTCCTACCCGCACTTCACCCTGCTGGGCCAGAGCATGGGCTCCCTGTTCCTGGGCTGGGAGGCCCTCACGTCCCACGTCCCTGATGTTTACGTAGACTCCATGGGCTACGCGTTCACCCTGCCTGTGTTCCGGTACCTGGGAGGCTGCAGGGTGGGCAGCTATGTTCACTACCCCACCGTCAGCACCGACATGCTGTCTGTAGTGCGGGACAGGAACCCCAGGTTGGTACAACACCTCTCCTGCTTCCTACAGTCGTAGGGATATATACTGGGGATAGGTGTAGCTCAGTGGTGTAGAGCATGTGACTGTGGATAAGATCGCAGGTTCAACTCCCCCCCCGTCGCCTTGGATCAAAGCTTCTGCTAAATAAAGTGCATGTACATTACATAAGTTAACACACGTTAAGTGCATTACTTGTTAAGTAGATTACATTCTGTTTTCATGAGTTCATTAGTGGAGTCGATAAGAGGCCGCCTCCAACATCCAGTTCCAGACATCCAACGCGTGACAAGCTCCATGTTCTGTTCTCCAGGTTCAACAACGCAGACTACATCTCCGCCAACCCCCTGCTGAGCGCAGCCAAGGTGCTGTACTACTGTGCCTTCTCCCTGCTGTACGGCCTGGCCGGTTCCTGCAGCGACGTCATCATGGTCAACTCCACCTGGACGCTGGGACACATCCTGGCCCTGTGGCGCACCCCCGGCCGCACCTCGGTGGTCTACCCTCCCTGCGACGTCCGCGCCTTCCTGGACCTCCCCCTGGAGACAGAGGACGACACGGAGGACGGCTGGGAGAAGCTGGGACAGGAAGTCGGGGCCGGAGACAGGAAGTGCCATTCCATCGTGTCGGTCGGGCAGTTCCGTCCGGAGAAGGACCATCGCCTGCAGATCAGGGCGTTCCGGAAGCTTCTGGAAGGGAAGGGGGCAGGGGAGGGGGGGCGGGAGTCGGTGAGGCTGGTGCTGGTCGGAGGGTGTCGGAACCAGCAGGATGAGGAGAGGGTGCTGGTGCTGAAGGGGCTCTGCCTGGAGCTGGGCGTGGCAGACAGGGTGGAGTTTAAACTGAACGTGTCGTTTGAGGAGCTGAAGCGGGAGCTGGCGCAGGCGACCATCGGCCTGCACACCATGTGGAATGAGCATTTCGGAATAGGTAAGGGGAAAACTGAATCCCTTGTTTGGGTGCCTTGTGTGGATTCAGTCAGATTCGTATGTGTTTTTGTCGGTTTGTCTGAAAGTGTGTGTTCACCTAGAGCTTTTTTTCCTGTCAGGATATCGCTGGCGACCACATACGCTCTCTTCATTGATACAAAAATAAATAAAAGCTCTATGTGGACACAGGCCCTTTTGACGCAATGTTTTCTATTTAATTGCAAATTGACGTGTTCTAGTCAGTCACCTGTCTGCTGTGACTCGTAGGTGTGGTGGAGTGCATGGCTGCAGGAACAGTGATCCTGGCTCACAAGTCTGGGGGGCCCAAGCTGGACATTGTGGTGCCCTTCGAGGACGGCCAGACCGGCTTCCTGGCGGACAGCGAGGAAAGCTACGCCGCCGCCATGGAAACCATCCTGGCGCTGTCGCCCGCGGCCAGACTGGAGATCCGTCAGAACGCCAGGCGGTCGGTGGAGCGCTTCTCAGACCAGGAGTTTGAGGCTTGCTTCCTGTCTGCAGTGGAACCTCTCGTGGGAGTGGTGTTGCGATGAGGATGGTCGATCTGACATCTCCCCTCTCCACAGACTGTGACCCCTCAGCCCCTCTCTCTCTCTCTCTGGCCTGGGTGTGGACCAGCACTGCTGCCCTATCCAAGCTCTGCTTGGCTACAGGGTCTATTATTCTTATTGTTAAAGAACAGCTAGCAGGCTTGCTTGTCAGTGGTCTTATCTGTGCTTTAACTATGTTTCACTGAAGTGGAGGAGTCTCTTAGCTGAGGGTGGGATTCTGGTTTAGACATTCTTATTTATGTTTACATTAAAGGAGTACTTGAAATTGTATTTTTTTGACCAAAATTGTAAAATAAATCTGACCAAATTTCTCTCTCTGCAGAGATTAAAAAATACAGATGTGTCAAAAAGCATTGTCAAATGTTATTAAAAAGGAAATGTATATAAAGTAAAATAGTTATATTATAAATAGTATATTGTTGTGAATGTGGTATATGGACTTGAAAAAAAAAAAGATTATATTCACTTTAGTTTCAACAATACTGTATATTTTAACACAGTTGACATCTGGTAAATGCTTGCTTCCACTGCATACCTGAGGGTGGACAATCTTCCACATTTCATGCTTTTATCACAGGCTACTACAGCGCTGGACGTTGGAGAGAAGGTTTATACTGTCTCAGTTCGCTTCATCTTGCAGGAATAACAACAAAACTAAACAATTTTAAAGCACTTTAGGAGTTTTGAAGTCCATGATCAAATTCAGTCTTATTTCATGTAAATCCAGGAATTCACATCTTGTGTTTTTGCAGTTTACATTTCTCACATCTCAAAATAAAGAATGATATGGATATGAATACTAATGTATCTGCTGCTATGTGTACTGTGTACTTAGATAGGGTTAGGGTTAGGGTCTACTCCGTTTTAGACTCCTTTCACTGTGTCTGGAAAAAGTTTATAGTGTCTTTTTGTATTAATATGATGTGAGGTCCAAGTAGTATAGTAGTAATGGCTACTTTTTACTGAAGTATATATCAGCCACATACTTCTTTACTTGAAAACGTGTCAGCACTTCAACTTTTACCAGTCTTTTGAGTATCTGAGTATCTGTTCAACATGAGTATCTGTTCTACTTGAGTGAAGCATGTAAGTACTTTTGCCATCTCTGACTATGTGTCCTCAGTGCTGCTGGTCTGGGCCTGGCGGACAGCTGATGCCTGGGTCTGAGCTGGCTGTACGAGCCCAGCCTCGCACCCCTCTGCCTGGGGGGCGGCCGCCAGGGGGCTCCCCTGCATGGAGGTGTCTGATGAAGGCTCCCACAACGGTTTGATCTGCCGGCGGTCCTGTGCCTCCTGTTCTCCACAGCCCTCCTCCTCCTCTCCATCTGTCCCTGCCCTGTCTGCCTCCTCCTCGCTCTGTCCATCCTCCATGATGAACAGGTTCTTCATGGACTCTGCTACCTCTTTGCGCAGCTCGTCCTCGGACTCTTCAAAGTTCCTGAAGACGAGGTAAAGGAGACATTCAAACAACCATTTCTTAATTGTTGTTGTGTTTTTCCAAACAGCAGGGTGCTAAAGCACAGCTTGTAGATTCCCTCAGAAGAGCAGATTCTGTATCGCCCCACAGCCTGCCGACAGACCTTCATAATCAAACGCCAGACCAACCAACAGGCTGACACACTCACGTGTCGTCATCATCCGACCTGGGCTCCAGACGCTCCTCGTCCACCTCCACGTCAGAATCTTCCTCCTCCTCCCCCTCTCTCTCGTCCTCCGCTGTGTCCTTCTCGGTCAGGGGCTCTACAGAGAGACGGGAGACACATTTCTTCCCACTTAGGTTGTGACCCCTTCCCTGATGTCGTCTGCGTTCCGCAAGGTGTGGGTGTCTTACCTGCTGTCTCTCCTGGTGTCTCACCTGGTCTCTCTCCTGGTCTCTCCCCTGCTGTTTCTTCTGCTGTCTCCCCTGCTGTTTCTCCTGGTGTCTCCCCTGGTGTCTCCCCTGGTGTCTCCCCTGTTGTCTCTCCTGTTGTCTCTCCTGGTGTCTCCCCTGTTGTCTCCCCTGTTGTCTCCCCTGTTGTCTCCCCTGTTGTCTCTCCTGGTGTCTCCCCTGTTGTTTCTCCTGGTGTCTCCCCTGGTGTCTCCCCTGTTGTCTCCCCTGTTGTCTCTCCTGGTGTCTCTCCTGGTGTGGGAGGGTCCAGGGTGGAGGAGAGCTCGGCCTGGGCCAGGACGTTGAGCAGGGTTCTAGGTGGTCCCTGCCCCCACCTCCTCCTCTCCCATGGAGAGTCCTCTTCCTCTATCGCCTCACCTGAGAGAAAACACAACAGCTGCAGTACTGTGTGTGTGTGTGTGGGGGGGGTGTTTTTGTGTCTTGGTTAGGGTCAGGGTGTGTGTAGGTGTGTTTGTGTCTCACCCTGCTCAGATGCAGCCATGGTGGTGTAGACCGATGATACGTCCATCTCTGCCAAGGCCTTCAGGAGAGTCTGGGGAGCTCCAGCACCCCAGGCCTTCCTCTCCTCTGCCTGCTCTCCAGGAACTGACCAATCCCTGTGTCTCTCCTCTTCCTGCTCTCCAGGAACCGACCAATCCCTGTGTCTCTCCTCTTCCTGCTCTCCAGGAACCAACCAATCCCTGTGTCTCAGCTCCTCCCCTGCCTGGAAGCTCAGGGTCTGGTTCAGTAAGTCCACCTCCTAGACACACACACACACAGTGTTGTGGCTGTGATACCGGAGTGCCTTAATATCTGATCCAAAGAACCTTTGCTTTTTCTTTCACCTGTATGATTTCATAAGTCTTTTCCACCTCCTTTTTCTTCTTCTCCGGCACGCCTTCATCATCCAGTCTGATCTCAAACATAACAGCCTTCTGTTGATACAGGATGTAACCTCTTTATTGACTGCTATCCAGAGCTGGGAGGGTAGTGGTCTCACCTCTAACGTCCCTCACCTTATCTGGGTGTTTCCTCTGCAGGGTTCTCCTCTCCCTCCGGTTCTCCTCACCAATCTGTCTGAGCGCCCCCTCCATGTCCTGCGGACACTAACACAGGACATCACAGATATACTCCTATATCAGCATACAATGCCGGTATCAAGGAATCGAGAATCTGGCAGGATCCCACTTCTGGAGTGTTGAGAGGATAAAAGGTGACAGGTCATGTGAGAGCTGGTCTCACCTGGGCAGGGTGTGGTCTCTCTCTGGGCGCTGGTGTCTCTGAGGGTCTGGCCTGCTCCACCAGGTAGGTACCTGGCTTCACCACTGGCTGGGCCTGACAGACATACAGGTAGTCTCACCAATACTACACTGACACACCGCCCAGGTGAGAAAGTACTGTGTTTGCAGTGGTTATTTTGGAAGCTGAATCTTTTACAAACGGTAATAGTAAAATTAATATGAGAACAATAATTGAGGAAAGAAACATGTCTGTTGTTGTCATTACCTCTGCTCCAGCTCTCATTTGGATCTCCCTCATATCGTTGTAATACTGTTGTCTGATGTGCTGCAGTTGCCGTAAATACTCCTCATGACACACACACACACACACGTTAACACAGACAGAAACACAAGCTAACATCAGGATCAAGGTCAAGTTACTGACACACACACACACACACACCCCCCTTCCGCCCCCCCCCCCCCCCCCCCCCACACACACACACACACACACCTGTTCCCTGTCTGTCTCACCTGCTGCTCCCCCTGTCTCCTGTCCTTGTGTGGGGCCCGCGGGGGCCCCTGGCCGGGCCCCGGCTGTCTGTACCTCTCTGCGTCTGCCGTGGAGGGACGCAGACCCTGAGAGCCCCGGAGGAGGGCCCCACATGGACGCATGGTGGGAGGAAAACACGACATTCATATCGTCTGAAAGAGTAGCCATCTGATCAAGGGTTGTTTTTATAGATCTGTGTTTGAAAGGTGTCAACGTAAGAGAACAGAGACCAGCAGGAATGAAACCCACCAGCTGTTTTTCTGCCCGCTGCTTGTACTGGTCGGCCTCTCGTCTCCTCTGGAGGTATTCATCACGAGCCGCAGCCACACTGAGAGATAGACACACACACCCACACAGACACACACACCCACACAGACACACACACACAGACACACACACCCACACAGACACACACACCCACAGACCCACACAGATACACAGACACACACACCCACACAGACACACACACCCACACAGACACACACACACAGACACACACACCCACACAGACACACACACCCACAGACCCACACAGATACACAGACACACACACCCACACAGACACACACACCCACAGACCCACACAGATACACAGACACACACACCCACACAGACACACACACAGACACACAGACACCCACACAGACACACACTTTTACGAAAGCCTTTGAGCCAGATGACTCCCACTATGAGCACTGACAGACTATCTATAGATGTGTAAATAGAGAGTTCTGTCGCCATGGACAGAACACGCTCCAACACTCACAGCTGGTAGGGTTCTACTGGGATGACCCAAGCCTTGTACTCCTCCTGGGGCTGGGCCTGAGGAGGGAGGGGGGGACCGAGAGGGGGAGGATGGTGGAGAGGAGGAGGGGGAGGGAGATGGTGGGGAGGGAGAGGGGGAGGATGGTGGAGAGGAGGAGGGGGAGGGAGATGGTGGGGAGGGAGAGGGGGAGGATGGTGGAGAGGAGGAGGGGGAGGGAGATGGTGGGGAGGGAGATGGTGGGGAGGGAGATGGGTCTTGTCCTTGTGTCTCTGGATGGCGTCCAGCTGGGCGTGGTAGTGGTCGTAGAAGTTGACTGGCCGACTGTTGGGCCACCTGGGGTGTTGTTGAGCACGTTGTCTGACCGGAGGGTTGCCCACTGGCGCCCCTCTGGGGGCAAACGGCTGAAACAGGAAATACAGCAACTTGGAGAAGAAGCCCTAAGAGGTCTTACGGAAGACTGTGTCAACACATCAGTCAACAAAAATGGCTCAGTTCAGCCAGTCAGCTGACATAGCAACAGTGGTTGGTTGGTTCTCATTTGTCATGGAAAGCTCTTTCAAGAGACCTGCTCTCTTCTTAGCAGTATGGTGGGTCTATCCCCTGTGCTGCTGGGGATAGTTACTTTATGCTGAGGGGTGTAGACTCTGACTGGGGCTTTCCACTGTGGTTTGGGGGGAGCTTTCTTCACCGGGGGCCCAGGCTTTGGCTGAGGAGCAGGCCTCTCTGGGGCTCTGGGCTTGGGGACCTTCACTGTAGGGGAAACCATTTAAGACAGTTGACTAGGTAACCGACAAAGGTGATGATTCCAGGTGATGCAGTCCAGTCATGAATTGTTAATAAGGTTACTGTAGCTATTACATGACAGGTGCTAACAAATGATGTCAGCACTTGGATAGGAACAGTCTCACGATGATCTCCTGTCATGGTTGGGACTAACAGATAGGGCTAAAGTTTACGTTATCTACCAAGTACTTGAGTATAAGGAAGTAAAACCAGATTTGGTGCCAAAGAACATTTGAAGCGTGAACATGTTATAATACTAAATTACCAATAGGTGGAGCACATGGCACAAAGCGAGAGAGGGAGAAGTCATTTCAGTCGTAAAGAGGACTAGTTGACTCTTGTCTTGGTGTGTGTGTGTGTGTGTGAGTCTGAGTTGCACGTATATTTACGTGCATGATCAGTATGAGTGGAAAATCTAGGCGAGTGTGTGTGAGTACCAGGAGAGTGTGTGTGTGTGTGAGTACCAGGAGAGTGTGTGCGTGTGTGAGTACCAGGAGAGTGTGTGCGTGTGTGAGTACCAGGAGAGTGTGTGCGTGTGTGAGTACCAGGAGAGTGTGTGTGTGTGTGAGTACCAGGAGAGTGTGTGTGTGTGTGTGAGTACCAGGAGAGTGTGTGTGTGTGTGAGTACCAGGAGAGTGTGTGCGTGTGTGAGTACCAGGAGAGTGTGTGTGTGTGTGAGTACCAGGAGAGTGTGTGTGTGTGTGTGAGTACCAGGAGAGTGTGTGTGTGTGTGAGTACCAGGAGAGTGTGTGCGTGTGTGAGTACCAGGAGAGTGTGTGTGTGTGTGAGTACCAGGAGAGTGTGTGTGTGTGTGTGTGAGTACCAGGAGAGTGTGTGCGTGTGTGAGTACCAGGAGAGTGTGTGCGTGTGTGAGTACCAGGAGAGTGTGTGCGTGTGTGAGTACCAGGAGAGTGTGTGTGCGTGTGTGAGTACCAGGAGAGTGTGTGCGTGTGTGAGTACCAGGAGAGTGTGTGTGTGTGTGAGTACCAGGAGAGTGTGTGCCTGTGTGAGTACCAGGAGAGTGTGTGCGTGTGTGAGTACCAGGAGAGTGTGTGCGTGTGTGAGTACCAGGAGAGTGTGTGCGTGTGTGAGTACCAGGAGAGTGTGTGCGTGTGTGAGTACCAGGAGAGTGTGTGCGTGTGTGAGTACCAGGAGAGTGTGTGCGTGTGTGAGTACCAGGAGAGTGTGTGCGTGTGAGTACCAGGAGAGTGTGTGTGTGTGTGAGTACCAGGAGAGTGTGTGTGTGTGAGTACCAGGAGAGTGTGTGCGTGTGTGAGTACCAGGAGAGTGTGTGTGTGTGTGAGTACCAGGAGAGTGTGTGCGTGTGTGAGTACCTGGTGTCTGTGCTGGCCCTGATCGCACTTTAGCAGCATTACGAGGGTCTAAAGGTGGCGTTCTGTGCAGAACTGTGTGGCTGAACTCCTCCTCAATCACCTGACCCACACACAGAGACACAAATACAAACACAAAAACGGAAATACAAACACATATCTTTGCTTGAAGACTTGTGAAGTTGTGTGGGTTTCGTATCTATTTTTTACTTCCTGTTCAAAGCTGTGGTCTGGTTAATCGGAATGATAAAGAAGACATGCAAAATGTAGTTGACTGCACTGAATTCTTGAACCACTAAACCCTCTTTCTCTCCTCTCCTCTCTTCTGTTCTCCTCCTCTCCTCTCTTCTTTTCTCCCCTCCCCTCCCCTTCCCTTCCCTTCACCTCCCCTCCCCTCCCCTCCCCTTCCCTTCCCTTCACCTCCCCTCCCCTCCCCTCCCCTCCCCTCCCCTCCCCTCCCCTCCCCTCCCCTCCCCTTCCCTTCCCTTCACCTCCCCTCCCCTCCCCTCCCCTCCCCTCCCCTCCCCTCCCCTCCCCTCCCCTCCCCTTCCCTTCCCTTCACCTCCCCTCCCCTCCCCTCCCCTCCCCTCCCCTCCCCTCCCCTCCCCCACCCCTTCCCCTCCCCTCCCCTCCCCTCCCCTCCCCTCCCCTCCCCTCCCTCCCCTCCCCTCCCCTCCCCTCCCCCCTCCCCTCCCCTTCCCTTCACCTCCCCTCCCCTCCCCTCCCCTCCCCTCCCCTTCCCTTCCCTTCACCTCCCCTCCCCTCCCCTCCCCTCCCCTCCCCTCCCCTCCCCTCCCCTCCCCTCCCCCCTCCCCTCCCCTTCCCTTCACCTCCCCTCCCCTCCCCTCCCCTCCCCTCCCCTTCCCTTCCCTTCACCTCCCCTCCCCTCCCCTCCCCTCCCCTCCCCTCCCCTCCCCTCCCCTCCCCTCCCCTCCCCTCCCCTCCCCTCCCCTCCCCTCCCCTCCCCCACCCCTTCCCCTCACCTGGGGGTCTAGCAGCTTGCTGATGCGTTTCTCCAGGAGCGGGCGCCTCAGGACCGAGGTGACAGAGGGCCGGTCTCGAGGGCTGACCTTGAAGAGCTGAGCGACCAGCAGGCGGAGGTCGTAGGAGTAGCGGGCCGACACGGGGTTACAGCGCCCCCTACAGATCTTCCCCACCAGCTGTCTCAGGCTGCTCCCCTCGAACTGCGGGCGCAGGACAGGAGGGCTCAGCTACGACACAGGTGAGCGCTCATACACGCACAGAAACAGGCGCTGTGATGAGGGAGGGACGGGTGCAGCTGGGTGTTTCTGGCGTGATCCCAGCGAGGGGTGGCTGTTGCGGTGCTTACTGGATGTCTCAGAGTGCAGAGTTCATAGAGGACACAGCCCAGGGACCAGACGTCCCTGTGGAGGAGAGAGGGGCACGCACACAGTCCTTACTGAACCAACCTTGCATTATGCAGTCTACACTCATGTACTCTTCCAGAGAGAACAGTGTGACATAGGACTACAGATTCAGATGTATTCCTGCGTTTGAAAGGAATATGGCAGTTTGTTAATAAAGTTTGTTAAACCTTCCATGAGAAGTGGTTTTACAATGTAAAACCACTGTATTCCACCGCTGTAGAATCCTGGAGATACTGTGAGAACATGCAGTAGAACATTGCTGTTGAAGCATGTTTGATGACTCCTACTCTATTTGGTGGAGTGCTTATGGGAAAAGAACACGTACGGTACGTGTGTGTGTGAAGGGTGTGTGGAGAGTGTGTGTTTGTGCGTCTGTGTTTGTGTGGAGGGAGTGTGTGTTGATGCTAGATGGCTACAGCTGGAGGGGCTTGTTGAACGCCCTCTGACCCAGTGATCGTCAAAACAGACCCTGACTGGAAAGCAGAACAATAGTGTCCCAACACACTGCCGTGGCTAGTAGCCAAGGACAGACAAGTGGTGTGTGTGTGAGAGAGAGAGATAGAGATAGAGAGATAGAGAGAGAGATAGAGAGAGAGAGAAAGAGAGACAGACAGAAAGAGAGAGAGAAAGATAGATAGAGAGAGAGAGGAGTGAAGGAGCATTTCTGGGATGTGTGTGTTTGTGGTTACATTTCAGAATGTACATTCCCCATTTCAGTATGATGCAATCTCTTGTGCATATTTGCAGCCACATGCAGTTCTGGGAGAATTACTTTTTAAGTTGTCCTATTTCCACGCAAGTTCATGACATCACAGCTTCATATAAGAGCTATATTTCAGGCCTTGGCACAGTCACATAACGGTATTTCCTGTGGGTGTTTTAACACACATGTACTGTGGAACTGGCTCACATTGCCAAAAACTGTACTATCAATAGAGAAGGGAGAGAGAGAGTGAAAAAGAAGAGAGAATGAGAGAGAGAGATCCAAACGTGTCTTAGTCACACAGATATGGGAATATAATATAGAATTTACAGTGTCAGTCTATGCAAATGACCAGGTTGTGTAAGACGTCTGGTGAGAGAGAGAGAGAGAGACAGAGAGAGAGATAATGAGAGAGAGAATGACAGCGAGAATGAGAGCGAGAATGACAGCGAGAATGAGAGCGAGAGCGATAGTAAGATAGAATTTCCGAGGGTACTTACGTCTTGTTATTGTACGGTCTGTTCTCACAGATTTCTGGAGACAGGTAGTAGGGTGTCCCCACACAAGTCCTGGCAAGTTCCATGGTGCTGCACCAGACGGGCGTGAACACGCATTACATTTCATCAAAATGTCAACACTTTCCAATACAGAAACCCCATGCTGTACTGCATGTAGAATACAAGGAAGTCAGGGTCTAGGCACAAAAATGCCCTAGCATTTCCAAGATGATCTTTTTCCTTTTATCTTACACCTCATCTTTTTAAATAATCCACGTCGGCCTCACAGTAAAGAAGTGTATTCACGCAATCTGAACCCGACAATTGGCAAAACCATGGACGTTTCAAACCATGGACGTTTCAAACCATGGACGTTTCAAACCATGGACGTTTCAAACCATGCAACAATGTCCCGCACAGCCCTGCAGCTTATGGAATGTTAATGGCATGTTTTGGAGGTTCATTAGTTCCAGTGCATTCAGTCAGAGACCCGTACAGTCGTAAATCTCAGGCGGGAGACAGTACAAGGACTTTAACTTACTTGTTTAACATTCTTGCTATTCCAAAGTCCCCCAACTTGGCTGTCATACCACTGTTGGTGAGGAAGATATTCTATGTGGGAAAAAGGATATAATTTTTTTTTTTTTAAACACAATGAAATAAACAGTAGATAAAGAGTATATCCAGTTTGACTGAGTACAGTATATGTGGTTCCATGTGATGTAAAATATCACATTTATTGCTATGAATAGAAATGGACAGACAGACAGGAGCCCATAGCTCACAAGCCGACTGAACATGCAGATCCTATAAGTGCAGTCGTAGCACAGTGGAACCCTTGTTTGAGGTACAGTTGGACACTGTGTGGTTCCAAAAATATCAATGCTATAACATTTCCCTGAAGTCTCCAATTTGTAATGCTGTTTTTTATGGGTGGAATCCTAATATGAGATCTTTGTCTACTTCAATGACCATTGATTTATGTGTTTCACACAGAGTCATGCCTATACACACACACACACACACACACACACACACACACACACACACACACACACACACACACACACTGAAAGCCTGAGGGCTGTGTTCATGGCCTGGATCTTTCTGATGTGAGAGTTGTGTTTGGGTGCTAGTTGTATCTGCTTTACCTGTGCCTTGATATCTCTGTGTAGGACCTTCCTGTCGTGAATGTGCTTCAGTCCAAGGCAGATCTGTACAAACCAGTCCAGGATCTGAACAGAAATAACAATATAAAAAAGGTTAGAGTGTCAATTATGTCTTTTTCAACTCTTATTTTATAGGGGAGGCTAGACTGAGTCAGTGGGGAATTCTATTTTTGGGGGCAGAAAATATGATTTTCCAAAATATCAACCTTGCTGATGACAACCTCTCATTATATCTCCATAAACTGGAGAAGCTTTTAGTGCTGTGTGTGTGTGTGTGTGTGTGTGTGAGTATATGCGTGTGTCTGTGAGTGTGTGAGTATATGTGTGTGTGTGTGCATACCTGCTCCTCAGAGAACAGAATTCCTCTCTGCATGCTGATCTTCTTCATTAGATCCCCTCCATCACAATACTCCATCACAATAAACAGACTAGTCCTCTCTGCAACCACACAGAACACCAACAGGCTTCACACACACCCACATAGCACTCTCTGCAACCACACAGAACAGGAACAAGCTCCACACACCCCATACACAATCTGGACACATCAAGTCAGTAAGTATGTGACTCTAAACAAACCGTTGAATGATTTGAAGAAAGTGACGATATTGGGATGCTTCATCTTGGAGAGCAGTGTCACCTCTTTCTTGGATGCTTCCTTCTCTCTAGGAGACATCTATTGAGACAGTGAAAAGCAGAGTTAGTTTGAAGTGTTGTGGAGATCAGTTTCAGAGCATGTGGTAGCTTGACTGTCTACCTTTCTGAGGTTGACCTCTTTGACCACACACTCTTTTTCACATCCGCCATATCTGTCCCTGGCCAAGAAGGCTTTCCCAAACGCACCCTCTCCAATCTGACGGACAATGTCATAGTTGTTCATAACACCTGTAAACCTGGAAGGCAGTAGAAAAATGTGGTTTTTAACAATTAAAATTTGACAGGTTTGGCAAGGTACGTTTTCTGCTTATTTATGAGAGGTTGCTGTCACAACGTCCTTCAGCAACATATCATGGCACTTGCTAAGTTAATTTGTGATTTTATTAGTAGCCGAGTTGTGTTGATGTATTAATTTCAGGTTCTTGAGACCGTTCATTCATTTGGAAAAACTATAACACCCATCAAAACAGGCAGCTCGAGCCTGTTACCATGGTAACAGATACACAGTGCTCAAGTTAGTTAGCCGCACTAGTGTGTTAAAGTAAACCAACTAGCTTCCCACATCAGTTTTGCGTAAAAAAACAAAATAATATGATACTTACCCGAATAATATTCCCTCTCACAAACACATGTTTGGAAATACTAAGTGGTTATTGGTATATTTAGCAAACGAGGCCAATGTAACACATGCCCCGCAAGCTAGGTACGCTAAACAGGAGGAACAACCAAATGCAATGTACTCTGGGAGTTGTATTTTTTGGAATCAATAAAAAAAATATATACTGGCACAGAATGAATGCATCTGCCTCTAACGACTTGCCAAAAATGCCTGAAGACATTGATATATTGTCGCGTATGTTCTAATTTGGGTGGAGAGGAATACAAGGTTAAGGGGGGGGGGGGGGGGGGGGAGAGACCATGGGGGCATCTGATGATGTCCAGATGCAAAAGGATACATTATCCAAGGGCTACTGAATCTTCTTATCTCCTAGTGTTGACTCTTGACTCTCAAGACTTGTGAGGCCCAATGTACCCTCTCCTTGTCCCATTGTGTGGCCATTTCGACTCTCCCATCCGGTACCTCTCACCGGCCTTGACTTCCATATTCTCTGCAGCAAATCATATCACCCAGTACACCCCTCACCTGCCAGTAGGCTGACTTATTGCATTCCTCTTTCCTCACCAAAGGATACATTCTCCTGTGCAAGGCCCACTTCTTACTTTGTCACATCTTGGTGCATAATCATATATTTGGAATATAAGTTCATCGTTATCATTACTTTTTCTATCTGAAGCATTGATTATATTTGAATAGGTTATTATATTCATTGAATATATGTTCAGCATTGTCATTACACATTTTGTATATCTGAAGTACTGATTGTCTTTTATTCAACAGACATAGAACATATGAAAAAGCAGCATTGAATTAGCAGCATAGATTTCATTCCTCCACAATATATTATGTTATTAACATTTACAGATGTAAATAAAGTAGCCAAATTGGACTTCAAATCTATCTTTCAGTGTCCGATGTAATCAGATATGAGGGCTGCTAAGTGTTAAGACCAGATACTTTAAAAAACTTGGTATGGTGGCAAAATTTGGGTGTTTATTCACGGACCTAGATCATGTTGCCTTTAGCAGATATCACACCCACAGTTGAAATGCAAGGCAGCTAATGTGTGTGTATGTGTGCATTGAATTCACGTGTTTACTTGGTAGCTATGTATCTAGCTAGTAGGCGTTAACCACGACTTCAACATTTAATACTACCCTTATCTGCGTTAGATGGACGCATGGAATAATAGGTGGAACACAACATATTAAATATATCTGGAATTTCTAAAAGCCAGCCTGTAGGACTCCATGTGGGATCAGTGGTTCTATGTTTCTTTATATCTGGACTCATAACACTGTATTTAACTCTGTTAAGCCCCTGCATTAGCAGTCATACCATTGAGGCTGTCAGCAGGTCCATCCCACAGGGTCAGAGGTCCACCAGGCCTGGTCATATGTGCTTACAGATTCCTAGTTTGCCATGGAGGACATGGAGGAAACACAGTCACACATGGATGTGTCTCTCTCGCACTCTTGGACACACACACCGAGGCAATCAACATTAAGGGTACGTGAAATGAAACATGCACCTGAAAATGTACTTATCTTTTCCAACTATACAAAAAAGCATGTCAGGTCTGATTGGCTTAGGAAGCTGTGTGGCCTCACTTTAGATATTACATAAATCAAACATTCCCATATTAGAAACTCACAAAGAGATCATAGATCATCTCTGGTGTGAACGATGACATCAGGCAATTAGACATTCAAATAGCATCTTCTGTGAATCAGTCGGGAGAAGAGTGGCTGTGTCTGTAACAGGAAGTACACCTACTCCAGTCTGGCACTTCCTGCCAGGAGTATTGATGAGTGGCGTCTCCCACTTCAGAGGAAGATAGAAGCCAGCGACGACAAGATGTCTGATGACTCTCGGCTATTTCTGTCGCTCCTTGTCGCCCGCCCCCATGCCTCTCCCCCCCCCCACACACACACACACCTCCTCCCCCTCCATGCCATCTGGCTGCTGTTTGAAGAATGGTTCTGACTGAGAGATGTAGTCTCATAGAATTAGAATTAGTTAATGGGAGAGAAGACAGGAAGCGAATGACTTATTTTACCAAACATGGACAAACTAAGATGGTTCTTGAAGAACATTTGGAAGGTGCTATTGGGTAGCCAATTCAATGCAAGACTTCATTCACCAGTTAAGCCAAAACACAAACTGGTTGGGGATAACCAAGTATTCAGCTATGAAGCTAAATTAATCTAAGAGGCATACTTCTATCAGATAAGGGTTTAGGTTGGTTTAGGTGCAGTTCCATGGGCTTATGTGAAGACCTCTGTGACACTGGTTGTAAAACAGGTTATACAAATACAATTTGATTTGATTAGCAACACAGAGGGCTTCCATCATTATCTGCAAATCCAGTCTCCTTCAATACGTGCCCCAAGATCAACCATGGTGTCCCAGCTGGCTTCCTTCCCAGCAAGGCCCTGAGCAAGGTCCAACTCATTAGACTCCTAATCATGAAGATTTCCATAGTGATCATGTGACATGGCCTCACTGTATGTCAACTGATACACCGTCGCATTTAGCCAATAGATATTGCCACGGGAGCAAGTGTAAGCAAATGTGATCACACCACAGTGTGTGTAGGCAACACGATCAGGTGACAACAGGCAATGCCAACATGACCACAGTCAGACATGGCAAATATGCTCACATATAAAAGGCTGATGCAGATGGAGGGGAAAGGATGAGCTGGCAGTTCACAAGCATGCAGGCTAGTAAGGACAAGGTCACGTACAAACACACTTAAAACTCTCCACATTACAGATTGTTTGTATTTACCAAGAAACCGGGCTGAATAAAGAGATCCTGGTTTAAGATTTATTGTGGTATTGGTCATATCTTTTGAGGTTATATACAAATCAGTATAATAAACTAAGTGATTGAAAAACAATTGATACATTCAAAAAGGAAAACATTCACAGACAGGTTGAGAAAATTATCTTGAACTTTAACATAAGAGTGTGCATGTTTTTCTTTGTTCTTAAAGAACATCCATTAGTATTAATTTAAAGTCTACTCTGTAACACCCTGTTACAATTTGTTATTCTTAAAGCTCGACCAAGAGAAAATAAAACATCCACACTCTTAAATTAAGGAAATCCAGTTAAGAAGTCATAGTTGCAATGGAACAAGTTACAGCAGACAATTAAAATATAAAAACCTAATATCTCCATTCTACCACCATATTCAATGGTGCAAAATTAGCAATTGTTCTGTCAAAATTCCTGGTCATTTCAGACATATAGATGTCAAGTCGTCAGTGAGATCCACAATTTGGAAAATAGTATATTTTGCCCCCCTCACTGACTCAATCTAACCTCCACTATAAAATAGAGTTGGAAAAACACACAACCTTTTTACATATGGTGACGTTGCCAAAACAGCTTCACATTAAAACCTGTACGTCCCACATATCCCCCAAAGAAATAATACACAAAAACTGAATTAAAAAATAGATCTTCACTCTGGTGACATTAAGAGTGGTCGTGAATAGCCTGCACTGTGACAGGACTGGGTGATTAAGGCTCGCAAATGAGGGTCTCCACCACAAACTTGCTCTCAAAGTGACGGATCTTGTGGCAGTTGAGGGCTTCGCGCTTCTGCATGCCTGTAAAAGACACGGGGAACGTAAAGCGGGTCAACAAAAAAGTCTGTATTTAGAAATAGTCTCTGGATCAGCCATCTTGTGCTACCTTGTCTAAACACACACCGCTGAATTATTAGAGAAGGCATGAGTCATCAGATCGCAGATCGCAATCACAATGCTATGTGAGTGAATGCCCTCTTAAAAGGTCATGTTTGTAAAATAGGCATGCCTGCTTGACAGCCAGTCAGTCAACATGATAACAACATATTGTTAACACAAAAGCTCCTTGTGACACATTTTATACTATTTTGGTTCGGTACGCCATCACTTGAGACTTGACAGCATCAATTGGACTCCACAAAAAAATACAAGTTTATAAAAAGCAATAATAACCAGAAGCAAAACAGCAAACAATGTGTCAGTGTTCAAGGACTTTTAACTAAAAGATGTGTCGTTTGGATTTGAGTGTGCGAGTGTGCGTGTGTGTTAGTGAGAGTGTTCTCACCCAGGATGGTGTCTCTGCGCTGAAGCCTGTAGGTTTCTTTGCCTCTGCAGAGGTTGTAGATGAAGAACCCGAGCTGGTCCACGTGCTCCAGACGCTCCGTCACCATCATCTCCTCGTGGATCAGGTAGGACTGGGGCAGGTAAGTCCCCACCTGGGGACAGAGACAGGCACGCATGACTCACCTGACACAACGCAGGCTACGGACGCAGGACCATCCAAAGTCAACAGAGAGAGAGAGACATAGAGAGAGTGAGAGAGAGTGAGAGAGAGAGACATAGAGAGAGTGAGAGAGAGGGAGACAGAGAGAGGGAGAGAGAGTGAGAGAGAGAGAGGGAGAGACAGAGAGGACAGTGCGTCTACAGTAGAAAGTCCAGCTGTGTTTCCAAACAACAAACTGTCTGTATTTACCAGGCACAGTGCAAAGTAACTACGTCTCAGATACCAGGCATAATGCTGCAATATTAACAAACAACAAAATACGTGATCACACACATCCCTGACTGTTCTGGTTCTAGGACAGTCTGTTCCCGACCTTCCGTCCCCGGGGTCAGCCCTGCTGGCGGCAGGCCTACCTTGATGTTGACCACAAACTCCAGGAAGTCCTTGGGAGGCATGACGATGGAGGTGTTGAGGGAGATGACGTAGCACTTGTTCAGGCTCAGGTCCAGGTAGGCTGTCAGCCTCTGAACACGCAACACAACAATCACAAGTTTACATCGCAACTCCTCCAGTCTGGTAGCAACACTACCAGGTCAACTTCACCAAATCAAGTAACATTGTATCTGCACAGCCCTTTTTACAGGTAAGGTCACAAGGGGTTTCACATGCGCCCATAGGACTACACCTAACCCAACCTAACCCCCTCATAGAATTGACCCTAACCCAACCCAACCCCTCTTCGAACTGCCCCTAACCCAACCTAACCCCTCATAGACTTCCCCTAACCCAACCTAACCCCTCATAGACTGCCCCTAACCCAACCTAACCTCTCATAGAATTGCCCCTAACCCAATCTAACCCCTCTTAGAACTGCCCCTAACCCAACCTAACTCCCTCATAGAACTGCCCCTAACCCAACCTAACCCCTCCAGGATGTGGTTTTCCTCCTCACCCTGTTGAAGTCGTGGACGATGTCGGCGGGGTCGCTGTCGTCGAACTCGGGCACGGGCACGTTGATGAGCTCCACCTGGTCGTCCTCCAGGAAGCGGATGCTCTCCTGCAGCTGGCGGAACTGGGACGGCAGATCCAGATCCTCCTCCTCCAGCATGAAGTCCTCTTCACGGTACTTCACCCCGCACACGTACACCTGCTCCTGCCAGGGTCACACACACCCCCCGGGGGAACCGGCTTACAGCGGGCCTTCCTCCATGGGTCTCCACCATACTGGCTGAGTCAAGTGCTCATGACTATTCTAACCATCTATCTGATCCATCTTTGTGGACTATATCTGGTAGCATGTAGCTGTGTGACTAAATGACCTTGTTGTTATTGTGGGTCATTTTAGGCCACAATAAGCATTACCTGTGTTGGCTAGGTAGGCTGTGACACTGTTGCGAGTGCTATTCAGTGACTGGCCTAGAAGGCTCTGTGGTGAAGGTTAGTGGTAATTGTAGTCCTGGTTGCTGTGTTGTGAATGCGCTTACCTCCATGATGTAATATCTGTAGATGCAGGCCCCTCCCACCACTACGACAGAGAGCATGAGGGCCAGGCCCAGGCACATGCACCAGCACCAGGCCCGAGACTGCTGCTGCACAGGCAGGCCTACCTCTGGGTCCTAAACACACAAATGACACACAGGTTAGGGGGGTTTGAAAAGAGGTCAGAGGTCACAGCAGCCAGCAACAGGGCATGTGCTGAACAAGAGTCTGAAAACATCTAACATGTAGCCTACATTAACGTCTATATTGTGAAAGAGATCCTATGGAATGATTAACTCAGTGGGCATGTCAGACTTATCAGACGGGAGTCACTAGTGAGACAGATGGAAATGAATAAAAATTCACCCAGAGGACAAGATATATAAAGACCAAGAGGAGGGAGTGACTGTGGACTCCAGACTCTGGTTTCACATACTCTGACATAGTCAACACCGCAGCCAGCTTATCAGCACACAAACATGCAAGCCCTCGATGGACTCTGTCCAAGTGATAAAGCCTCTTTCAAACATTCTTCACTTCTACATCCACGAGTCTCTTCACGAAGCAGGGGGTTTCAGACCGGGGAAGCACCCTTTCTGTCGGACGGTCGACAACGTTTCAAGTAGAGAGAGAAAGAGAGTGGGGTAGAAGCATTAGAAACGAATTAAGAAAGTCTTGCCTTTCTGCGAAAACGGCCTGACTGTGGCCTCCTCGTATTTCTATATGAGGAAGGCTGTTCTCTAAGGCTGTTTTACAGCCTTAGAGAAACTGCTGATGGAGGAAACGACCGCTCTTGAATGTGTTGACGAGGCTGTGTCTCCAAAGCTGGGGAGCTGACCAGCCCAGGCCATGAGTCAGTACCCAGATCTCACCCAGGAGGTCGGGGAAAACAGGAAGACCCTTTCGCTTGTAGGGTGGAGGGACACTGAGAGAGAGGCAGAAGGACTGGTTCGCACTCCACGTTCGAAAACAAGTTTGACCATTTCCCAACCTCTGTGCCACCCTCTTGAAATCATAATCCCAGGTTTCCCGGGACAACCAAGGCCACAGGGGGCCAAAGGAAGTGGAACAGGGAGCGACAGGAAGGAGGCAGGCAGAAACAAGGGGAGGGTGATGGTGGTACTGTGGCGTGGGACAGAGGCAACATCCACCCCATTAGATCCACTCTGATTGGCAGCTCTGGTCGGGCCAGAGTAAAAAGGGAATATTTCCTGGGGCGTTTCTCCTTTCTCTCCACATCTCTTCTCCAGGCAGAGCCATCTCTGTCACTCAGAGGCCCCTCACCTTACATTTTACATTTAGTCATTTAGCAGACGCTCTTATCCAGAGCGACTTACAGTAAGTACAGGGACATTCCCCCGAGGCAAGTAGGGTGAAGTGCCTTGCCCAAGGACACAACGTCATTCTGCACAGCCGGGAATCGAACTGGCAACCTTCGGATTACTAGCCCAATTCCCTAACCGCTCAGCCACCTGACTCCCAATGCTGTTACCTTCACTGACCCTAACAGAGGAATCCCTGCTGCTGTAGACATCAGGGAACATGATATGTAGGCTCGACTACCTCTGAATCAATTGACTTAAGACCGTTGGATTGTAATGATATCCCCATCTCAACACCTGCCTGGTCGTTGGTCAGCCAACGCTGGACCTGGTCGCGAGTCTCCCGGTCCTGTCCTACATCTATAAAGTTGAACAATGGATTTTGGTGTTTCAAAACCCATCGACACTGTATGACTATGTTTAGCCTGTGTTCTGCTCCTCTCTCTCACCAACCGTCTCTGGAGGAGGGGATCCCTCTCTGAATTGCTCCTCCCAAGGTTTCTTCCATTTTTTTTCTCCTGTTGAGAGTTTTTTGGGAGTTTTTCCTTGTCTTCCTTGAGGGTTTAGGTTGGTTGAGGGGCAGTTCTATGGGCGTATGTGAAGCCCTCTGTGACATGTTTGCGTGTAAAAAGGGCTATACAAATAAATTTGATTTGATTTGAACTTCCTCCTTTAGTAGATATCTGCTGTATCACACTTCCTCCTTCTGAAAAACTGTTTTTCAGAACTGTACTGAAAGTAGTTCTTTAACGTGACTCAACAGGCCATCAAACAGTCCTTCTCCAAGAGGTTTTTACCAGATGAAGTCAAACCGCTCACCCTCTCCACCCCCAGTGTTTCAACTCCCTGAGTAGTCACAAGGGAACTAACAATGTTTGTTTGGTTTTACTGCTCGTCAGCACTCCCTCTGCAATGGTTTAGCTACAGAAAAACATTAACTTCCTCTTTCGGCTCTCTAACCGATAACCATGTCACTCACTACCGCCCCCGCCCTCCTCTCTGGTCCTCTCCGGTCAACATTAACCCTCAGGACCACCGTGGTATCTTTCCTCCTCAGCATCTTTGAGACCGTGCTGGGAATCTCCAGGGCTTGGTATTTGCTTGTCCTCTTCTCAGAAAGCGATGGCTTTCTGGTTGGCTGATCCTCTGGTTGCCCCGGGCCTCTGGGTTCATGTTACAGTGACACCAGGCTGGGGATCAATGCCTGTCTGAGCGGACAGCCCAATATCACCCAGCCTTCCAGTATGAACCGTCAGCAAGGCGGGATATTTAGCTGTTGTTGGACTGTTCCTGTCCTCTCATGGTATGAGGTGTGATATCACGTTCGATGCCCGTATGTGGGGCAGCCATACCTCGTAGGCTGAGGCCTTACTCCTGGAGCCCGGGTTCGACTCCAGCCCGGGGGCCTTTCCTGCATATCCTCCCCCCTCTCTCTCTCTCTCTCTCTCTCTCTCTCTCCCCCTGTTCCTCCACACCATCACAATAAAGCAGAAATCCCCAAAACACATCTTCATATATACTGTCTGGGTGTTGTTGCAGACTTTCCCTTCTCTCCCAGGTGAACTGAGTGAACCATACTTGGCCATGAGACTCAGGAACAGGTTACATCAGACTGTCTTCTTCCTGGTTCCTCCGCCCTTCCCCTCCCTCCCGCCGCTCCGCCCCGCAGGTGTGCCGCGCAGGTCTCTACCTGCTCCGAGAGCTGCCGCCTCAGGAGAACAAAGCAGCGTTTTCAGCAGGCCGGGACCCACCCAGCCGAGGTCACCGCTTCACATGCAATCCTCCAGACTGAATCCTCCAGGCTGAATCCTCCAGGCTGAATCCACCAGGCTGAATCCTCCAGGCTGAATCCTCCAGGCTGAATCCTCCAGGCTGAATCCTCCAGGCTGAATCCTCCAGGCTGAATCCTCCAAGCTGAATCCTCCAGGCTGAATCCTCCAGGCGGAATCCTCCAGGCTGAATCCTGCAGGCTGAATCCTCCAGGCTGAATCCTCCAGGCTGAATCCTCCAGGCTGAATCCTCCAGGCTGAATCCTCCAGGCTGAATCCTCCAGGCTGAATCCTCCAGGCTGAATCCTGCAGTGAGGCACTGTCGACAACACCGTGCCGTACCACATTACCGTACGACGCAACCTCACCACCCACCGTCTAAACACGACATGTAGCATGTTATTCCGGCCTCCTCCTAACCGTTGTACCACAAAAAACGCAGCACAGTTGAGGAGGACTGTGTGACTCACTGTTTAAATGTGCAGACAGCTATGATACCCCCTAGAAGCAGGCTAGTGTCCTCAGGCTAGCGTCCTCAGCCCAGACCCAGGTAGGGTGTCGGTACCTGAGACAGAGCTACGGTTTCAGACAGCCTAGCCTCCTTTGTGTCATCTCACCCTCTGGAGAGATAAGCAACATGAGGACAGCCCTGCTGGTCTCCCTGCTGGACAGACATGGGGCTGGGGTACACCTGGAGGTCTGAGGGCCAGGACCCAGCCTGTGGGTCTGGTTCTGGGTGAGAGGTGAGCTAGAGGACTGAGGAGGAGGGATGGAGGTCGTTGGGGTCTCATATGTGGCTGGTTTAATCTTCCCCTCTCCATGTGTTGGTGGTAGACGCACTGTGGGAGGCCTGCTAAATCTCTCCAGGTTGAGACGGTCTCTGGGTGATTACCGTAATCCCCCCCCCCCCCCCCCCCCCCACACACACACGGGCAGGCGGAAGGGAACCTGGGGGAGTAAAGCAGCACCCAGCGCTTGCCTCAGCTCTGTCTCTTTCTCTCTGTCTCTTTCTCTCTCTCGCTCTCGCTCTGTCTCTCTCTCGCTCTGTCTCTCTCTCTCTCGCTCTGTCTCTCTCTCTCTCGCTCTGTCTCTCTCTCGCTCTGTCTCTCTCTCGCTCTGTCTCTCTCTCGCTCTGTCTCTCTCTCGCTCTGTCTCTCTCTCGCGTCTGTCTATATATCTTTCTCTTTCTGTCTGTCTCTCTCTTTCTGTCTCTTTCTTTGTCTCTCTCTCTTTCTATCTGTCTCTTTCTATCTGTCTCTCTTTCTCTTTCTATCTTTCCGTCTGTCTCTCTTTCTGTCTGTCTCTTCTTGGCTCTTCTCCTCCCTCCCTCTGCCTCTTCTCTCAGGGAGCCAAGCGGCTGGTCTGACAGACCCAACATGGCCGTTCAGGGACTGGGAGTCAGTCTGTTATCCAGCTCTACAGGGGCAGTGACTGCACCTCTCCAGGTCTGCACCTCAAACAGGCTCTACAGGAAGCATGAAGAATCTGAGGCCCCTGATAAACCTGGCACATGGCAGAGCCATCGCAAACATTCACACCAAAGAACCTAAATAAAAGATAAAAACTGGCACACATACACACACACTTCTGACTCCTTATCTCCACAAACAGAATATCTCCTCTAATTATCTGTGAACTATGACCAGTGGGTCTTTATGCAGACCATGTTTTAAGTTTATACGTCTCCACCGTTTAAATACACAAGATCCACATCTTCACATTCACTCCTTCTCATCTGACAGGACCTGTCACAGACCTCCAGCCACTAATCTATTAGATCAGACTACTGCTTTCCCCACCTAACCACAAAAACGGAATACAAAACTTCTACTCTGGTACTCTGCACGCTGTAGACTGAGTTTATTTGCATCGGACTCTAACTTGATTTGCATGTTATTACAGTGTGAAGTTCCTCTTTATGTCCCAAAGCACAGCCAAAGCCGTCAGCTGCCTCATCCAGGGAGTACAGCCCGGGACCCCAGGCAGCAGCCGCTGGGTAAGACCGGGGCGCTAAGTCGCCTCCAGATCCCTCCCTGTTCAAACACACCGCCCAGCAGCCATGCCCTTCAGAGCAGCCTGGTAAAGGTCATTCACACTCCAGAGGATGCAGTCTCGCTGCTCAGACCTGCTTGTGAGAGAGACTAGCGTGCTTGCAAGGTGGCTGAGCAGTTCGGCATCCCTGATGTATTTTGCTTCGCCGTATGTCTAAAAAGGGGCAGCCTCTTCTTGACTATGGTTATCCAAATAATAGCAGCACACATTAGGGATGTCTGTGTGTGGTCACTTAGACAATGTTCTCAAAGCCTATTTATGTTGGTTAGGTTGCCAGCATTAGTTGGCACAACACAGGTGCAACTATGCTAGGGGAAAACCCATGAGCCCCCAAAAAATATAAAACCACTAGGCTTTACATGACATGTGTCGCGATCACATCTGATGGTTTAGTTTCCTCCTCCTCCCCCTCCCCCCCCCCCCACACACACACACATCAATAACTCTCCATCGTTAATCAGGCTAAGTATGAACAGACCACTAGAGAAGTCTGTCTCCCTTCCTGAGACACCTCATCCCACCCTGGCTTCACGTTGCCAGACTGGGCTTCCCACCCCAGCAAGCAGCCTCCTGCCCGGGGAAATGGTCATTAAATAATAATACATTTAAAAAAGTCACTTGGAGAGGCATCCTTGCTCACTGTTTCCTGAAAGCGTTGATGCTTTAGGGGGGAAACGGAAACAAAATACTGCTGATATGAAACCCCCCATATCAAAGACAGCTGATTCTCATTGTGGTAGAAGAAACCACAAAACAGAGGAGGAATTCCCCCGTTAGGAAATTAAAAAGACCTGAGGTTTTCCCTGAGACAACTTCCCAAGTCTCTGATTACTGACAGTGATCAAATGACTCCTGGCGAAACGCTTCAACTTCAGAAAAATATCAAGATAAAAATGGATGACGATATTAAACAAATAGGTTACTGATGGAACATAATTTTGGCCTTTTCAAAAATGAGATTTCAATAATGATCCAAGAATGACTTGGGGACGTTGTCACAAGTTTTTGTTTAGTCAAAAACATGACGCAGGCCCATGTCAAATTAAAATCTATAAACCATTTAAGACAGGAATTTTATTTATTTTATGACATCTTATATGATAAGAGTCAACAATTGAACAGGCGGAGTCATTTGCAACAGGCGGAGTCATTTGCAACACAGTGGAGACTTGTCTATC
The DNA here is from genome assembly GCF_963692335.1 of Osmerus eperlanus. Taxonomy (NCBI): domain Eukaryota; kingdom Metazoa; phylum Chordata; class Actinopteri; order Osmeriformes; family Osmeridae; genus Osmerus; species Osmerus eperlanus. The sequence goes on from NC_085020.1 coordinate 2,472,187, forward strand.
ACTCCAGATTGTCCCAGGCGTCAATGTGCCCATACCGGCATTGACTAGAAATTGCAACGCCATGAGTGCTAGCTTGTCTACCTCCCAGTCCCATCTTCCAACTCTTCTTTCTGGCACTTCTGATTACATGGTCTTAGAAGTTAAGATACCTCCGTTTTTACATTCTAACCTAGTGATTCATATCGGACCGATATGGGGATATGGGGTTTTGTTTCATTCCGCTTGTGCAACTGTATTGTGGTTGCGGGGGACAAAGTTTCTCTTTACTAAAGAACAAAGACTTTAGAGAAGCAGGTCATTCTGAGAATATTATTAATATGGGGGAGGGGGGCGGGTGACCAAACAGCAACAATACCTGGGACAACAGCCAGTCGAAAGCTAGATGTGAACGGAACGCAAATGCCAATAAACATATTTGTAGATACTTCCCTAATTTAGTTAAACTGCATTAATTAATGCGTTAAAACAGTAGAAATTGTTATCAACGGTCAATAACTGTAGACTAGCAACAACACAAAAACGCCAGTTTGTAGTTAAGCTAACAACGTTCGTCTTAAATTTGTTGGTAAGGAGTAGGAAAAGAAAATGATCAACGCATAGTAAGAAAACGAGTTAGACTAGTTTAGTAGACATCCTTGATAAGTTATTTAGCACTAGCAATCTAGCTAGAGCTAAAGACTAGTGACTAGAAACTTGCTGTAGCTAATTAAGTTCCATTTTACTCACCTTGTCTTCTTCGGCAATAAGTGTTTCAGCGTCCTTTTTCACGTCTTTCTGCCCAAGGGCAGAATTAAAAGATACCTTCACCATTGTTAAAAGAGCACTTGAGAACAACTACACGGGAGGTTTGATAACTTTACGGTAGAAGACAAACGTCGAAGAAAAAGTGGGTTCCTTGCCGTCCGTGTTGTAGATTCGTCTGTCGCAGATCAGCAGTTCAGCCGTCACTTGACACAGAAACGCAACTACGCGGTTGATTGGCAGAGGGCGCACTCCTCAATAAAACATCACTTTGTTGTTAAAGATTACATTAATTCGCCTTTGGTTCAGTCCAGTCCGATATCAGATATGAGTCATTCAAAACTGACACACGACTGACTGCACATTTACAGAAACTGAGCCATGAATTACTTTTTACACAGCAGGCCTACGTTTTTAGTTATACTGTTCTAGAGAATCTTACATTCAAGGCAATAACGTTTTGAAACTAGTTTATGATAATTTTACTTTCATAATGAATTGGTCTTGCGAGTAGGCTACTATTCCTATCCAGCAGGCGTCGCTACTGCAATTATTTGTCATTGGTTCTTTTAAGCTCCTTAATTTCCTGTTCTGCGCAGTAGGGAAGAAACAGCCATGGCGGTGGCCGACAAATCAACTAAAGAACGGCTCTTATCTGTTTTGGATGATCTAGAAGTGTTATCCAGGTAATGGTCTACTATTTTACTCTTGTTGTTTGTTTATTTAAGGCAGCGATTCCGTTTATTTGTTTAAAAATGTGTTCACACCAGTCACTCCCGCTATAGTAAAAGGCTACATACCGAACAAGTCAGTCAAGCTGTCATCTAAATTAACTGGTCAAAATGATTGTACAAATTATTTAACACACTTAAAATAAAGTTACATGAAACGAACCCAAAAGTAATTTAAATGTTTTTTTGCGAGTGTGCGATAATCTTTATACACACTAAACTATCTTCACCCATTTCAGGGAATTGATAGAAATGCTGGCATTGTCAAGGAGCCAAAAACTTCCTCAGTCAAGCGATGACACACAGGTAAGACAGCCATGACCTGTTACCTCCTTGCACCATCCAACCATAAATTCTCAACATTTGTGGAAATGTACCCTTTTTTCTAGGAGAGGTTTCCTATTCCCCCCCCCCCCTTTCATATGCACATGTTTCTGAATGCTTGAATGTCATTCTGGTGTAAACGAACGCAAATGTAAGGCAGAAGTTAACACGATGTCTATACCACACTCCCAAGTCTATGTTTGTAACAGTCCATGCTTGTTTTTGATCCCAGATTCTTGAGTTGCTTGTCCAGAGAGATAAGGAGTTCCAGGAGCTGATGCTGGTGGCGCAGGAGCAGGGGAAGGTGCACCAGGAGATGCAGATCCTGGAGAAGGAGGTGGAGAAGAGAGACAGCGACATTCAGCAGCTTCAAAAACAGCTGAAGGAGGCAGAACACATACTGGTGGGTGTGACTGAGAGAGTAATGCGTGTAAACTCTTAACTGGAAGGATTCTAAGGTAGAAGATTGAAGATGGAGGCAATCACACCTGAGTATGTTTGTAGTTACCGGAAGTATGTCCCAAGTATGTAACAGCCAGTAATACAATAGAGTTAAGCACTTTGTTGATCAATGCAAAATATACAGAATTAGTGCATTCCAGACCTTGATATGGTGACTTAAAAGTTACTGGAGATAAACAGACTTGTGAGGTGGCACGATGCCAGTCAGGAACGAATAATCCTTTCTTTGTCCCTTCAGGCTACGGCTGTGTACCAGGCAAAGGAAAAGCTCAAATCCATCGACAGAGCCAGAAAAGGTGAGCATGATGCACACTGATGTGGTCTACAGCAATGAAGCAACAAAAAAAAACAGTTAACAGGCTGATGTATCTGTAGCTAACTTGTTGATATTCATTTTAAATGGCTGCTGTTTTTCAGGGAGTATTTCATCAGAGGAGATCATCAAGTATGCCCACAGGATCAGCGCCAGCAATGCAGTGTGTGCCCCCCTCAACTGGGTACCAGGTATCCGCTTTGCTTTTTACCAGCCACGTCTGTACCCCCTTAGTAGTAGTATGACCCGATACTACTATAACAGGAATTTGGGATTACCGTTCAAGTAGCATATTTCTCATCTCAGTATTGCAGTTTTTCCTCATTCCTCAAATAGGAATGATAATGTAGAATTATCGTTGACTAGTGGAGTGTTCTATGCTGGTTCTGTTGTGATCCGTAACGCCTCGGGGTGTTTGTTTCCCAGGCGACCCACGGAGACCCTACCCCACTGACCTGGAGATGCGCAGCGGCATGCTGGGTCACATGAGCAACCTGCCGACCAATGGCGTGAACGGACACCTCCCAGGAGATGCACTGGCTGCTGGGAGATTACCCGGTACGACAGTTGACTTATTCTTTTCTCCGGCCCACTCTAGATATATTTTAGAACATCCCATAATGCACACGTCTAGACAGGTGTGGGTATCCTCAAGTCAGAACTGTTCATTCAACAGAATACAGTTTCACTGGTATACATTTAATGATGTAATAACTTGCAATGCGTTAATTTAGGAGACGCTTTCATTTAGAGCAATGCAGGGGGGATTTGAACAGTACAGGGAGATTTGAACCTTCGATATCTTGAGCTATTGTGCTCTAACCACTGAGCTCCACCACTCGTTTCCTCCCCTCTCTCCAGACGTGCTGACCCCCCAGTACCCCTGGCAGTCCAGCGACGTCTCAGTGGGCTTGCTCCCCCCTCACCATGGTAACGACTTTGGGCTGGAACCTCCGGGGCACAACAAGGAGAACGAGGATGATGTGGAGGCCATGTCCACAGACTCATCCAGCAGCAGCAGCGACTCCGACTGAGTGTGTGTGTGTGTGTGTGTGTGTGTATGCATGGGTGTGTTAGTATGTGTGTGTGTGTGTGTACATGTGTGTATGTGTGGGCTCATGTGCATGTGTGTGATTTGTGTGCAGGCTTTTATCTTTGTGTGTGTGTGTGTGTGTGTGTGCGCACAAAGTTGGGCACCAACCAGTGCACCCCAAGTACCTCAGAGAGCCCTGAGATCTTCACATCCAACAGACCTTTTATAAAAGCCACACTGATGAGCTGGCCCTCAGTAGCATGCAAACTGTGGTGGCCTGCTGTTTGTGGGTACTGCTCTTCCCTGTGTTTCAGTCCTACCCACCAAGCTCCTGTCCTTCACTCGACATATTCAGCCATTTTCCTTAGACATGGGTTAAGACCCAGTCCCAAACTATAAGGAAAAAAACAATCGATTGATAAGTGTTTAGTCAATGACTAGGTTTAATCCATGTCTGGGTTTTTGGTGTGGACTTGACTAGTTCTTGGAATGTCTGTAATAGTCAAATGTCTCTTATTGACTCTGACTCTTATTGTTCAGGGCTGCCCTCAAACCATCGTAAAGGCTGGACCAGTTAAGGGAATGTTTGTAATACAAGCACACAAGTATTACCACTTTACAACCTCCCATTGAACTGTTCCCTACCAGAGATTTCACAAAGTGTTTTGATTTAGCAAGGGTTAATTGCAGATTTAAACCTTTGTTGTAAATCTTTTGATATTTGTTAAAGCATCTCCATTGTTTAGGATTCATTTTCCACGTTTTGTATTTTTCTCATTATGTATGACTCCCGTACTTTGATTCATCAGGTTACTAAGACTACATGAGTACTTGTCAGGTTTTTTGGAATGTAAATAGATTTGTACATAAGGAAGGTTTCCCACCCTCGATGTAAATAAATATCAGTTTTGAAAGTATATTTGTGTGTGTTGGTTCAGTGACATTGAAGGATAACGTCTTGCTTGTCAAGTTTAAGTATTAATAGTCAGCCACCCCTGTTGTTTTCAAACTGTAAGGAACGGATAATGCGCAATGGATGTGCAAGGGGCACCAGGCTTTGTAGGTCACTACGCATGCGTTAAAGTATCTTGTGCTTGTGAGGGGAAACATGGCGACGTCCCTGATTTGCGGCCGATTGTCGGCAAGACTGAGAAATTGTGGGACCAGGACAACAATAAACTCCGCATCCAAGGTAGGTGTTTGACGAGCAATAGAGGAAGACTTCAGCTACCGATTTATGCAAATATCATGCCAGTATAGTAACACAGTAACCAAGAAATCCCCGGACAGCGACAGGGTCATATTTGACATTAGCCCATCCTCGCACTATCGCAGTGTTTGTATTGAAATGGCCTGACTGCGGCTAATGCATTAGCTTGCAAGCTAACACAAGCTATCTAGCTAACATTGCCGCGTATGATAGACAGACTCGCTTGATTATTGAAAAATGTTGGCTATATATTCACTATAAACCTAAATTAGATACAGATGTGGCGTTTATTTGTGTTCCGTCTTTGTAAGGTAGATGAAGAGTGCTTAGAGAAATAGCCAGCCGTCTACGGATTGACCTCCAACAGCTGCCGTTAGCAACGTCACAGGCCAGGGGCATAGGAGGAAACAGCCTAAATTCACCATCGCATCTGTCACACTTGCACTCGAATAGAACTTCCCAAATGGGTTTAGGTGCCCCATATGACTCAATGCTGAAAACAGAGCTGATGCCACTTACAATTGTACCTGTCAGGTATCAACAAACACCCAGTCACATTTCTCAGTATATTCAGTGTTTTTAGCTGGATGTTCTAATTCTGGCGCTTACCCTCTCTTACCCTTGTCTGTGTGCGAGCGTGGTGGCCCCTCGCGCCTTCACTTGTACGCACACGTATGTGTCCATGCTCTCTTTAACAGCCAGGCTGCATTGATGTGCCTTAGTTTTTTTGTATTCAACGACTCCTATTTTGTCCCCTCTCCCTCGTCCCCCCCCCCCCCTCTGCTCCAGGTGCTGGGGGGGTCCTCTGGTGTGTTTGGGGCCCATGGAGCCCAAGCCCAGCCCTCCTACCTGCAGCAGCAGCAGAGGAACCTCTCCCTGCACGAGTACATGAGCATCGGCCTGCTGAAGGAGGCTGGCATTGCTGTTCCAGCAGGCCTGGTGGCCAGCTCCTCTGACGAGGCCTACTCTGTGGCCAAGCAGATCGGTAAGATCTAAGCTCCAGTGGGCGTTTATTGTCATTTCAATCACATGCTGGTAGCACGCAGTGAAACTAAAGAGCGTTCACCCAGGACCACGACGCTACAGAAAACATCCCCTAGACAACTACGACCACTGCGTGGAGCTAAACAACAACATGTAACTGTACAAAAAATGGGTGTGACGAGACAAGTGCCACAGGACATCCAGTAGTGCCGGGGGGTTCTGTGAGGATGTCGTGTCTGAGGGGATGTGTGATGGGAAGGTGGATGTGCTGGAGTGGGGTTGGTTCTGGAGAGTGTTTCAGGATTTCTGCTCAGATCTGCCCTGCTGCAGTCTTGTAGCACAGCAGCAACCTGTCTTTTGTAGAGGAGACCGAAACCTCCACTGACGTTTTGACCGAATATGGTTGGAAACAGGTCTCTGATGGGTCTCTAACGGGTCTTTACATTAGTGTTGGTTTAGGAGCTGTTCAGTCTCTCTGGCAGGTCTGTTTGACATTTAGAGTAACAGATGAACTTCCTTAATGCTTTTCTTAAAATTCCTCAATGTACCCCAGGGAAAGTAACTGGCTTCTTCTGATTTTGAAGCTGCCAAAAATCCTTTCTTTGCTCCTAGTACCAGGTTGATTTTAGAAGTAGTCTAAAGTGAGAAACGGTCTATTCAGCTTTAAGGCCTATTCAGCTTTAAGGCCTCTTTGAAGGCCTCTGTCATCCATAATCACAGCTTTTGTTCCAGACTCTTTGCAAGACACATTTCTTTTGGAAATCTGAGAAGTGCAAAACTTCTAATTTAGAATGACCCTTGTCTAGAGTTTTTAATAGCTTGCTGGCATCGATGCTGAACACACACACACACACACACCCACACACACTGCATTCTAAACATAGCCTCAGGGCTTCAGTGGGATCATGTCACACAGACATGTCATGGTGGAGATGACAGCCTAATAGATAGTTAGCAAGCATAATCATCAGCTTTTTGAAGGAGATAATTCTCTTTAGAAACAACATTTATTATTCTTACCTATAACATAAGGCAATTTAGTTTGTTTAATAAAAGAGCAAGCTATAGACCAGTTTTATAAGAAAGGTAACCTTAAATGACTTATTTTGTGATCTGGCGCTATATAAAAAAAAAAAAAGTAAACGTTTTTTTGTTGTTTGTTTTTTTACTTGACCTTCGGGGGGGGGGGGGGGGGGGGTGCCCCCCTAATATAATGGTAGGGGAAACACTGTCTATTATTTGTAACATATTGTATCTCAATGTCAATGTTTTTGCTTATTATTTTTTTTGCCATGATTGAGTTCAGTTTGGACCACTTCCTGAATCTATGTCTGTGGGGTTTTTACTTTCTATCCAAACACATCTGAGCTTATTGAAACAGTTGCTCCTCCTGTGAGCTGATACAAGTTCCTCTCTAGAAAAACACGTGCTTGGACATGATGTTGAAGAAACTCTCAGTTCTCCATACCGTCACTGTCTAGAGAATGTTCAGCCTTTCTTGGTGGTAATGTGGATACATATTAACTTGATATCTTTCAACGTGTCACTCATTTAAGAGTGGTACAGAGTATCTACAGTACAGTGAAAACACACCCTGTGTGTCTGGGTGTGTATTTGGCAGTACCGTACACCAGGATCCACCCTTTGTTCTGTTATTCCTTCCTGCTGTGCGTGTGATGACATGTCAATGCCGTGTGTTTGTCCCGTAGCCTCCAAGGACCTGGTGGTGAAGGCTCAGGTGCTGGCGGGCGGGCGCGGGAAAGGCACGTTTGAGGGCGGGCTCAAGGGAGGAGTGAAGATTGTCTACTCGTACGTGTTCCAGTATCTTCTCTCTAAACTTCCTCCACTTTTGGAGTATTCTAATAAAATAAATAGTTTAGACATTAATTCTTAACAAAATGCTAATTTCCTTTGGGCTCATTTCACTATCCCTCTCCCTTCTTTTCTCTCTCCTCTCACTCTTTCTCCCTATCCCTACCCCTCCTGTATCCATCCTCCTCCCTCCCTCTCCCCTCTTTTCTCTCTTTTTCTACCCATCTCACTTTCTCCCCATTCCTCCTCCCTCCTCCTCCTCTCCCTCCTCCTCCAGGCCAGAGGAGGCGAGGGACATCTCCTCTCAGATGATTGGTCGTAAGCTGTACACCAAGCAGACGGGAGAGCAGGGTCGTATCTGTAACCAGGTGTTCATCTGCGAGCGTCGCTACCCGCGCAGGGAGTACTACTTTGCCATCACCATGGAGAGGTCCTTCCAGGTGAGCCTCTCACTGGTCAGGTGACCACAGCCCACCAGTCACTGTCCTCCAGTCATAACCAGGAAGTCCTTGACCAATGACATCGGCTAGTCCTGCACCTAGTTTGTCAAAGGTGGCTTTGGCCACTAGATGGCGTAGTGGTACAGAGTATTGGTTTCTTGCGTTCAAAGGGATTCCTCTTGGACTTCAGTGTTCTCCCTCAAAGCGTATAAATGCGTATCTTTTTAAGGCGTGCTCATGTTTAGCCCCTCCCCTCTCCCGCAGGGCCCAGTGCTGATTGGCAGCTCTCAGGGGGGCGTGAACATCGAGGATGTGGCAGCAGAGAACCCTGACGCCATCGTCAAGGAGCCCATCGACATCCTGGAGGGCATCAAGATGGAGCAGGCTGTCACGGTAACCACACCCAAACACACATCCTCCCATCACATCACTTCCTGCTCTTTATATCTCTCCCCCTCCCCAAATACACACACGCGCACACAAACACACATCCTCCCATCACATCACTTCCTGCTCTTTATATCTCTCCCCCTCCCCAAATACACACACGCGCACACAAACACACACACACGCGCACACAAACACACACACACACACACATGCGCACACACGCACACACACACCGCACACACACACGCGCACACATACGCGCGCACACACGCGCGCGCACACACACACACCACACACATTGTCCTGTTTTGCAATGTGTGTTTCAGTGCTTCTCGCTCGACATGCGGTGGCACGTACAGAGTGTCCTTCGGTCACAAAGTCACCCTGTCACCCTGTCTGTCTCCTTGCCTTAGCTTCTCTATTGCCTTCAGTAAATACGTGAACAGCAACACAAACTAAGGATACACTTTAAACTGCTTTTCAAACACAGTGTTGGGAGAAATGCTTGATTGATTGTAGATGAAGTCAGGTGGCTGAGCGGTGAGGGAGTCGGGCTAGTAATCCGAAGGTTGCCAGTTCGATTCCCGGCCGTGCCAACTGACGTTGTGTCCTTGGGCAAGGCACTTCACCCTACTTGGGGGAATGTCCCTGTACTTACTGTAAGTCGCTCTGGATAAGAGCGTCTGCTAAATGACTAAATGTAAATGTAGATGAAAGAAGCACCGTAGTGAAAGGATGAAGTCATCATCCGTCTCCAACTCTCTGCCAGTGTGTTACTGCTCAGCATGTGTTACTGCTCTCTGCCAGTGTGTTACTGCTCTCTGCCAGTGTGTTACTGCTCTCTGCCAGTGTGTTACTGCTCTCTGCCAGTGTGTTACTGCTCAGCATGTGTTACTGCTCTCTGCCAGTGTGTTACTGCTCAGCATGTGTTACTGCTCTCTGCCAGTGTGTCACTGCTCAGCATGTGTTACTGCTCTCTGCCAGTGTGTCACTGCTCAGCATGTGTTACTGCTCTCTGCCAGTGTGTTACTGCTCAGCATGTGTTACTGCTCAGCATGTGTTACTGCTCTCTGCCAGTGTGTTACTGCTCAGCATGTGTTACTGCTCAGCATGTGTTACTGCTCAGCATGTGTTACTGCTCAGCATGTGTTACTGCTCAGCATGTGTTACTGCTCTCTGCCAGTGTGTTACTGCTCAGCATGTGTTACTGCTCAGCATGTGTTACTGCTCTCTGCCAGTGTGTTACTGCTCAGCATGTGTTACTGCTCAGCATGTGTTACTGCTCTTTGCCAGTGTGTTACTGCTCAGCATGTGTTACTGCTCAGCATGTGTTACTGCTCTCTGCCAGTGTGTTACTGCTCAGCATGTGTTACTGCTCAGCATGTGTTACTGCTCTCTGCCAGTGTGTTACTGCTCAGCATGTGTTACTGCTCAGCATGTGTTACTGCTCTCTGCCAGTGTGTTACTGCTCAGCATGTGTTACTGCTCAGCATGTGTCACTGCTCAGCATGTGTTACTGCTCTCTGCCAGTGTGTTACTGCTCAGCATGTGTTACTGCTCAGCATGTGTTACTGCTCAGCATGTGTTACTGCTCAGCATGTGTTACTGCTCTCTGCCAGTGTGTTACTGCTCAGCATGTGTTACTGCTCAGCATGTGTTACTTCTCAGCATGTGTTACTGCTCAGCATGTGTTACTGCTCAGCATGCGTCTGGAAAAGCTCTGCACAAAAGCACTCAATAGCCTTTTAATTAACACTTGAAATAAATACAATTTTGGTCTGTTGACCAAATTCTTAAATAACTTTTAAATGTGTGTGTGTGTGTCCAGGTTGCCACGAAGATGGGCTTCCCCCCAGCCCTGATCAGCGAGGCTGCAGAGAGCATGATCAAGCTGTACAACGTCTTCATGAAGTACGACGCCTCCATGCTGGAGATCAACCCTATGGTGGAGGACTCATCTGGCATTGGTACACACACACGCATGCAGTCACACGCATGCACACACAGACACACACTCACACACCCACACACTGTCACACGCATGTTGTACATTCACCACAGTCCCTCTAAAAAGGTGAACGTGACCTTCACTAGGGCGGTAAGATCTAGAACGGTCACAATGTCACGTTCACATAAAGTAATGTGGATAGGCCGTGTCCAGGTCAGTCTGCTGTCAGTCTCTTTCTCCCCTGCCTCCACCTCCTGTTACCTGGATACACTCTCTCTGTCACACACACACACACACATACACTCCTCGGAAGACACACACACACACATACACACTCTCCCTCACACACACACACATACACTCCTCGGAAGACACACACACACTCATACACACTCTCCCTCACACACACACACACATACACTCCTCGGAAGACACACACACACACATACACACTCTCCCTCACACACACACACACACACACACACACATACACTCTCCCTCACACACACACACATACACTCCTCGGAAGACACACACACACACATACACACTCTCCCTCACACACACACACACACATACACACTCTCCCTCACACACACACACACACACACACTCTCCCTCACACACACACACATACACTCCTCGGAAGACACACACACACACGCTCCTAGCAGGTAGTCAAGCCCTGGCAGAGCCTGCGGGCCCAGTGTGCAGAGTGACGTTGGAGGCCATGACTCAGTGATTATCCCTTCTGTCCATTATCTGCTTCTGTGCAGCGTCCCAGCCTGTGGTCCCAGCCATCGATGACTCACCGCCCCCGTTACTAACACACACCTAGTCCCCCCTCCACTCCCCCACAGAGCAAATCTCAGAATTGTTCTAATTGATAATTAGAGTGCGACTCTCGTAGTGGTCTTGTGCATACATTATCTTTGTTATATATGGCCGGTTAAAGTGGTTCAAATGGGTCACAAGAGGCCCTAATATAGACGTGCTTGTACAGTAAGTGCTTATGAAGAGGTATTAAAATGTTTAGCACAACGGTCCAATCCCGTGAGTGAATGGGGTTGAGTGACAGTATTTCTGGCCAATGCTGATCACACACAGCTGAAGGTATCTGTGGTCTGTTTGATCTCCACGACAACCTTCTGTATGGACCGCAGAACACCACAGAACACCACAGGCCACTAGCAGACATGCTGTGAGACGTCAGAAGAGAACATGAGTCATTCATCACATGACCACCTCATTTGACCCATCGCCGTGATCTGCGGTTCGATGTTTCCGTCGTCCCCATGGCAACCTGTTTTTTTTCCACAGTGATGTGCATGGATGCCAAGATCAACTTTGACTCGAACGCAGCGTACCGGCAGAAGAAGGTGTTCGACATGCGGGACTGGACACAGGAGGACCCCCGCGACCAGCAGGCAGCCAAGGCCGACCTCAACTACATCGGCCTGGACGGAACCATCGGCTGTCTGGGTGAGGAGCGCCCCTCCCACACGCACGCACACACACACACCTGCCATGTACGGCCGATCATACACACGCGTGCACACAGACAGAGATGTACATACTGTTTTACATATATATTTGAGTTTTGCCCTATTCTCAACTGTTTTGGGGCGTGTGTGTGTAGTGAACGGGGCGGGTCTGGCCATGGCCACCATGGACATCATCAAGCTGCATGGCGGCACACCCGCTAACTTCCTGGACGTGGGGGGCGGAGCCACGGCCCACCAGGTGACCGAGGCCTTCAAGCTCATCACCTCGGACAGGAAGGTGAGGGGCCCCGACAACGACCAGCAAACACCAAACATTCTGCTGTTGGCAGTTGGGGTTAGAATGTTTGGAATAATAATGTTTTCACGCCGCTCCAAGAAACGCAAACAGGACTTAGCGACTGTTCACCTTCCCTAGTGACAAAAAATCGAATCTAGCGACAACTCACAGTATTTTTCTCATTACACGAAGACACGGGCTTTATGGGATACCTGCTTCAGACAAAATGAGCCTTCCCACTTCTACCTTCACTGATAAACACTGTAGAAACGATGCAGTCAAATAACATTTCTATTTTAAAGGGGGCTACTGGAGCCTAATGGTGCAGAGGGACGTGTTCAGTTCGTTTTTTTAGATGCTATCGCCCTCCACACGGCTTTAGTGTCATTTTGTTCTGTCTGAGGTCCTATTTTGTTGATCCAGCATTGGTCTGATATCAAAGACACTTTAAGCAGGCGGGGAGGGGAACTTGAGAGAGCTCACTTGTTCTTCATGACATTTTCGGAAGCGATCAGTAATGAGAAACAAATGACAACACAACACCCAAAGGGAGAGCTCAACAAAGACATCTGTCCCGCAGTGTGACTGACACAGATGGTCTCTCCTAATGACAAATGTGACCCTGTGACAGCGGTCCAGGCAGTGAGCTGGAGTGGAGAGGGACCTGGCCGGACAGGACGACCCTCTCAGCAGGAGAGCAGGGCGGCGCTAATGAAGCCGGCTGCTGTCCGGCATCACACCAGGGAGTGGGACTCTGGTCCAGTCCACACCAGGGAGTGGGACTCGGGTCCAGTCCCACCAGGGAGTGGGACTCGGGTCCAGTCCCACCAGGGAGTGGGACTCGGGTCCAGTCCCACCAGGGAGTGGGATTTGGGTCCAGTTCACACCAGGGAGTGGGACTCTGGTCAGAACGGGGACGCCCCGTTCTGACTCGGGTCCAGTCCCACCAGGGAGTGGGACTTGGGTCCAGTCCCACCAGGGAGTGGGACTCTGGTCCAGTTCACACGTGAAGTCCTCTGTATTAGAGGGCTTTATGTGTCTTGTTGTCATCTGTAGGCTGCCCGGGTTTTTGGTTGCCATTTAGGGATCTGATCACGGCCAAAAGTTGCTGTTTTTAAGTTGTTTAGGTGATGCTTCATGGTCATTATGTGGTTACAGGTGATGGCCATCATGGTTAACATCTTTGGAGGCATCATGAGGTGTGATGTCATAGCCCAGGGCATCATCATGGCCGTCACGGACCTGGAACTGAAGATCCCCATCGTGGTGCGGTTACAAGGTGAGCACACACACACACACAGGCTATGAATACACACACTTTTCCAGTAATGGCAGGGGAGGCAGATGAACCAACACGGTCGATACTGTCCTCCTGGCCAACCAGCAGCCATTCTGAGCCTGCGGTTTCAACCGTCAAACACAGATTGAGTTTAACTGAGTTTAATTGAAGCGCTGTATGACAGCCACTAGCTGGAGACGACTAGATTATACACCATGAAAACATCAAAGCCCTTTTTTTGGAGGGAAAAGAGGAGTAGAGAGGCGGGAAAGAGAAGCAAGAGAAGAGAGAGAAGGCAGAGGTTTTAAAGGCCAGAGAACACACAGTCTGTCAGAATCAGGTTCCTGCTCTCCTTGCCCCTCACCGTTTCCCAATTCCCTGCGGTGGTCCCCAGACACAGGCAGCGCAGCCTGTGACATTGATGAGCTTTGAGACTACGTGCCTTGCGCTGAAAAGTTGAGAACATTTGAACTTTTACTGCGCGTGTAAAAAGCGCAGAAACCCCAAAAGCGAGGCTCAAGATAGGAGCGTGTGTTTGGCGCGTCGTACCGGAGGAAACAATGAGTTTGCTAGAGCCGTGTTTCTGAAAATGCTGTCAGTGTTATCGGCCGGGTGACTCTGCCTAATGGCATGGTAGTAGTCCCAAACATTGGACCCAAACTACAGCAAGACCATGTATTTAGCTATTTCCACTCCATTCAGCCCCATTCTAAGTTTGCACAATCAAGTTGACATGTCCTGACATAGTAACGCTATCGTAGCGAAATCAACCTTGAATGAAATGAGTCAGTTGGCTGAGCGGTGAGGGAGTCGGGCTAGTAATCCGAAGGTTGCCAGTTCGATTCCCGGTCATGCCAACTGACGTTGTGTCCTTGGGCAAGGCACTTCACCCTACTTGCCTCGGGGAATGTCCCTGTACTTACTGTAAATCGCTCTGGATAAGAGCGTCTGCTAAATGACTAAATGTAAATGTAAATGCATGTGAATGACGTCAGCTGTGTGTGTGTGTGTTTCCAGGGACCAGAGTGGACGATGCCAAAGCCCTGATCGCTGCCAGCCCACTCAAGATCCTAGCCTGCGATGATCTGGACGAGGCTGCCAAGATGGTACGAGGCCTCGCAGAGAACACACAGATGCACGCACAGACGCACACACATGTAGACGCACACACACAGACAAGCACACACAGACAAGCACACGCTCAGACATGCAAGCTGGCCCTCCAGGCCTGTCTGGTCTGTGTTGGATGATGAGTGTGTGTGTGTGTGGTACAAGAGGGTATGTTGTCTGCATGATGTGTTTGAATGTGAGAGAGAATATCAGGCAAGGTTTGTGTAGGGGTCAGAGCATGTGTCCATGTGTTGTTTCTCTCTGTCAGAAATGTGCTTGTGGGGCGCTGACCATCACCTCATCCCAGCCTTTCATCATCAAGTCTTGACCCCTAGCTAGACTAGCTGGCTAGCTAGTAGCTTGAACAATATTTGTGTATAGCTCTCTGACTGTTGAGTGGCTGTGTAGCTGAGGAGAAGCGAATGACAACACCAGCGCCTTTCTGAAAAAGCTTTTCAACTAGCGCACAAAACAGTTGCAACGTTCATAAAAACCACTAAACGGACACTCAGCCTCGCAGGTTGAACAGCGTGTGGAAATCTGACAACCTGCACCAGCAGCAAATCTGTGTGTGTGTCAAACTCTTTATGCCATTGGTGGGAATGTGTGTGTGTGTGTGTGTGTGTGTGAGTGAAAGGGTTGTTTTGAGTGTCAAGCAGTTGGTGGCGGCAGGGCGTTATGACAGCCTAATCGCTGCAGTCACCCACCCCCCCACAGTGACTGCCTGACTTGAATAGCTCTGATGATCTGGCAGGCCTCTCCAATCTCCCGGCATCCAGCTGGACAGAAGCGTCTAGTCTTCCCCTTCATGTCCCCTCTCTTCCGCTGTCATTGCTCTATGCTTGGAAACATCAGGTTCCCCATTAGAGGCCAGTTTGCAGTCCATTGCAGTTACAGCACCCCACCATGCAAGCTCTGTTGACTGTGTTTGTCTGCTCGCTGACGTGAGAAAACCGTCTTTTCTGACGTGTTTTCTTCTGTCTCTCTCTCTCTCTGTCTCTCTCTGTCTCTCTCTCTCTCTCTTGTGTTCTGCAGGTTGTAAAGCTTTCTGAAATCGTCTCGCTGGCTAAGGAGGCTCAAGTGGACATCACCTTCCAGCTGCCCATCTAAGTCCCGCCCCCTGACGTCCCCAGCGCCACCCCGGACATGCCCCGCCCCTCATCGGCAAGGAGCGCCTCTCGCCCTGGACCCTCCCACGCCACCCCAAACTCTACCCTCTCTCTCTCTCCTTCTGGTTCTTTCTCTCTCTCTGGTCTGGTGGCATGGCTCAGGCTCATTTACATGTGTTTCCTCCTGTGTGTGTAGGGACACACACACACACACAGTAAGTGTGTGTACGTAGTTGTCCTATCCTATTCCTTCCCTTTCTTCTCCCCCCTGCTCTGGTACACTCTTGTGTGAGGTCTCCTTTTGGCCGTGTGACTGCGTTACTCTTCCAAGTATTACTCACCCTGTCGTGTTGTTTCCAGGGAAATGGAAGGCGCACAGGAACTCAGAGCTCAAGTAGTCGTAGTCTCGAAATGGGTGATGGGCCTCAGATGGAAGACTACATTACCCATCTTTTCTCCCAGGCACGTCTCTCTCCACCCACCCCCACATTGCATAGCACCATGTCTAAACGCACAATCCCCCCCCCCCCCTGCCCCAGCCCCTGGCTCTTCTCTGGAACAGGGAGATAGAGGCTCGCTCTGCCTGGTTACATTTTTGGGAATGTCTTCTTGGCTTCAGACTATAGCTCACTCAGTTTTCCCCAGAACTCTCTCAGAGCCCTCTGCTGACTCTGTAGGAAGATGGTGGTCAGAAGGCTGAGGCTAGGTCTGTCACAGAGCTCCTCCACTTCTCCTCCTCTTCCCCTTCTCCTCCTCCTCTCGCCCCTGCAGGCTGCTGAGGAGCAGAGCGGGAGAACGAGGGATGAGAGAGGGGGGTGCAGAGGAGGAGTTCTCTCTGCCGAACGACAAGCCCCGCCGACTCGGTAGTGTTGATCCCCTCGCCAGTTGTTTCTCCGGGGCTGAAAGTGCTCAGAAGAGCCGGCGTTAGCGCTGTGGAGAACAACGCTAACGAGCTAGCTCTTGTCCACGAGTGACTGATGCTGGTGATTCATTGGCTGGTTGTTTATAGTGCTTGGATACGGGCAGCGTCTGAGTTTGTTCTGATCTCTCCCGCGATCTGAAAGGGCCGAGTGCTGGAGCTTTTAGAAACGGTTGAATGTTAGATGATGTTGTGGTGAGCACCTCCACGTGCGTCTGGTTCTTCATCTCTCCTGCCCCTAGCCGGTGTCAGGCGCTGTGTGCAGGCGTGTCAGTCTAAACGTGTGTTGAGAGCTTTTGTTGCATCACTGACCTGATGTTGACGCAAGCAGGAAAACCAGGGGTCATTTGTACCTGGTTGTGTACAAGGTAACGCATGGTAGGAATTCGTTTTTTTGTGTGTGTGTGTGTTCCCACTGTGCTGTCCATCTCAGATCATGTCAACTTTCCCCACTGCTGCCGGCCTTCAGCACACCCTCCTCTTCATCCCTCTCTCCTCCATAGCTACCTGATATTCTGTGGTCTGCCACCAGATCACAACAGCAAAAACAGGACTTCACACCCGGTCAGTCAAACCACACTCCTGCCTCTGGGAGAGGACTGTCCTCTACAGAACTGTAAACGATTGTAGTAATGTCTGTTCTCGCTTCCTCCATCTTTCTCTCTCTCTCCCTGTTACTCCCCCTGCACTCAGAATCCCCCAAAAAATACACTTATTGTGAGTTGTAAGACATTTATAATATCTTGTAAATAACGAGACTACTGTTCTCTTTCTGTAAAATATTTATGGTCCTCTCGGGGAGAACACGAAACTTAGAATAAATCCAGAGAACAGAGAAGTCTTGCTTGTGTTTATTTCTGCTCTGCTTGTCCTTCTCACGTTATGAATGTTTTTTCCGATGGACTTAGAATTCTGCTACATTTTTTCCAAGGCCAGAGATATTTTCAAAGAAAACCATCACCTAAGTATGAGAAGAATGCGTGATTTGCGTCAAGCTTGTGTCATAAATCACAAGCGACGTGTCTCCTACACTCACATCAAAGGATTATGTCAACAAGGGTAATATGAAGTCTGACAGGCTTGCCTTGAACATATCTGAAAAGGGGATGTTACATTTATGACGGTACTATGAAGGCGTTACCTTGAATTAAATGTATTGGGAGTGGGGTGGGAGTCAGATGGCTGAGCGGTGAGGGAGTCGGGCTAGTAATCTGAAGGTTGCCAGTTCGATTCCCGGCTGTGCCAAATTATGTTGTGTCCTTGGGCAAGGCACTTCACCCTACTTGCTTCGGGGAATGTCCCTGTACTTACTGTAAGTCACTCTGGATAAGAGCGTCTGCTAAATGACTAAATGTAAATGTATTGAAAGTAAACTCCTGAAAACCAGCAGCGGTTAATCCATCCATAAAAAAAGGTTTATCAACTGTTACTGATTAATCTTCACTTTGCGTAAAACAAAACATGCTCTTGGCGTTTTGGTATTTTTAAACTCCAGTAATCCCCAAATCATCTCTTGGGCTGTAGCAGTATTGAGTCTGGAAGCTTCGAGTGATTTGTGTCTTTGCTCGTGCACCAAGGGGTTGTTTACTGTGTATGCCGACTCTTGAGTGAAGTGTAAAGATCTTGTTGGTTGGAGGTAATGGTTCTCTGATTACTCAAGAGCGTCTATTGGCATCGATTCAGTGATGGAGGAGGATAGTCCTTCAAGCCTCCATCTATGATGGTTCAGTGAGTGTTTAAATGAACACACTAATTTTCTCTCACACACACACTATTTCATACACTTTATCGCTCACCCTCACACCTGCCTGTAATGGACAACTCAAGCTAATAAACACATGGAATTACACACTTTAACTACTTTTTACCCGTGTATTGGTCGTTGGGGCAGGAAGCACGCTGTAGCGGGGTTTGCTCGTTTAAAGATAGAAATACTTAATTTATAATAAAGTATGTAGTTCTTGGGGCACCACCTCTTATTGTTAAAGGGATAGAGGAAACCTTATTGAATAATATTTAAATAATAGCCTTCGTAATAATCAGTCTAATCTTAAGGAATGAATTCGTTCTAAGAGTAGAGCCAATCGTAACATCAGTGATCACGCACGTCAAAATATCTTTACAATGAATTTATTCAAGTAAGGTAAACAGATCTTATGAAAAGTTGGATTATGGGTTTGATATGAGAGATTGGTTTCAATGAACAGAATGAAATGGTCTAACTTAAAGAAAGGCAGAAATTGTACAGTCAGTGATTACATCCTTACAAATCATAAACAGAGCTCACGCCAATGCCATGTCGAGGAGGAAAGAGCGTTAGCCATAGTTACGTTTGATCAGGGGTTGATCAATGATGTTGAGGGCGGTTTGCGCCAAAGGTCCATTTGAAGAATCTGAAGTCACAGCGCGGCTGCGCTGGGTCATGTGACTGAGTCTGCGGGATCTCAGTGAAGTCGCATTTGGAATTGCGTTTTTGGTCCTTCTGTTGAAACGTCCCGATAGTGACGCGTTCACTATGAAGTTGAATCTCAGGAGAAGCTTGGCGACGTCCTTTGGAACGCCAATCCTGATGGCGTTCATGCCATGGTCGGTTTCGCTGGAGTCAGAGATTGATGGTCATCTTAGGGCTTTATACAGTTCGAGGGAGGACCCGTCTGGGGTCAGATGTGGATTGGGGGAAGCTGGGTTCTCAACTCCCCCCTTCTTCCTTCACACCTACCAAAGGTGTGATCTGATCTTTGGCTGGTTCATTCGATGGTTCAAATATTGTTCTGGACATCTTGGTACAGTTACAAAATATAGTTGAATGATTGTTTTATTATGATAGCTTCGTGTAGATACCAAGAATGACGTGGTTATCTTTCAGGAAGAAGGAGTTGTTACTAGAATCAAGATTTCAGTGAACACAACATTAAAACAAAGTAACAAACATAACACAAATATCCCTCTCATAATTCTCCACCTTGTACTCTTGTGGTAAAGGTGAAGTCTCAAGACTTTCCTCAAAAGTTCTGATCAAGGTATGTTCTTTGTTCAAATCGCCGCCGAAACGGATAGCAAATGGTCGCTGGAGACGTGTTGTCTAAATCAGGCCCTTTGAAGCTTGCAAGCTAGCAGGAGGGCTGATTAGGTAGATTGGGGAGGCCCCCCCCCCCATTCTATGGTTCCTTTGCATCGGCGTTTGGTGGGTAATCAGCATACTGAGGGTGTCACAAGGGCTGATTCTGATGTGATTGAATCACTCTTCAGGTGTGGCAAGATGTTGGCTCCGTGTGGTCTTGTGGACCTCACTACAACGCTGTCAGGCTCAACTTATCGTCACGTCTGGAAAAGATTCCGAACGAACTGATTTCAAACATTGAGTAATAATCCCTTAAGAAAAGACGATAACTTGAGTCAATAGTTTAAAATAGACGGTATTTACTTGAGTAAATCGGCATTGTTTGTCGTGAGTCAGTCAATGAAGTCGTAATTTTCCGACGGCTTCAGCACGAACCATCATTAATGTTCCTGCTTTGGCACAGACATGTCATCCGTTAAGCGTATACACACACATAGCACATAAAGGATGACAGTGTTTTGTTTTTCTTAGGTAGCCTGCTGTGTCCATACGTAGCCTACCTGCTGTGGACGTATTCCCGCCCGGAGAGGGAGCGTAACAGAAAAGAGTCATCATCTTCCTTTCTTCTCAACATTTTTATAAAAGCCTTGATCGTAATTTTACCATGCTGGTGTAGTAAAGATCAAACCCTGATTCAAGCCATATGGACACCCCTGCTGTGGGACTTGTACAGAACGTCACATTGACTCAAAGGCCTAACATATTTATCTGAGGGTGGCTTTGAAGTCTTCATATACAGATTTTGAGTTTTATGATACTTCATTCTGGGCACATCCATGCTACTAGTCTTTGATCCTCATAAGAGTATCATTAATTTACAAGACAGACTTTGCACACGTACAGTTGTTGCAGCCACACATGGAACAGGCTGTGGTAAGGCTGGAAACTAAACTTAGCAGTAAAACTGCCAGCAGTGTCCTGAACGGAATAGTGTACGTTCTCAAGTGCTGAAACTGCACATAGATCATACAGTTATGGCTTTGCAGATTCGTGTTTGGACGTTGAGTAAATGTTATGGCGTACAGGTTTGGTCCATATATATGTTGTGTTTTGGGTTACACATTGTCCTACACAAACCACAAGCCACCATTTGAAATGTCCACAAACAAATTCTTGAGCTACAACTATTCCAGTCTCCTGTTACAAATAAGAGTCTCCAACAGCGTGGACTTTAACCCTTGTGTTATCTTCGGGTCATTGTGACCCATCAGTCATTGTGACCCACCGTCGTATTGCGACAAATTTACCTCATACAAAAACAAAGTGAAGCATTTTCTTTTAACTGTTGGGCTGTCTCAGACCCCCCACATTGGAATGGTTAAAAGAAAATTATTTGTATTTGTTTTTGTATTGGGTAAAATTGGGTAAACACAACAATGGTTCGTTATGAACCTTTGGGTCATGTGACCCGAAGGCAGCACGAGGGTTAAAGGCAGTTATTTCAACCAGTTCTTGAGACTTGAGGGTTTTACGACTTTAAATGAATCAAAGGTAACAGAGTGTGTTTTTGGGGTTGCATTTTGACAAGTGCACTGAACTTTGATCAAACACAGCCAGACACGCCGGAACACTGGGTCCAAGCTGTAATTGTGTTTCTCGTGGGCGTGAATGACCTGATGTCACCGCTGTCTTTTGAAGTGACACATCCTGTTAAGGGTGACTCCCGTGCACCCTCCCCTGCTGGATTCAGAGCCAAGACAGGACACGTCTCCCAGCATGAAAGGCTAATCCTACCTCCGCTTCCTTGGCTACTCCCCTGCTATGAGTGTGTGTGTGTGAGGATCAGACCCTCTGAAAGATGGCATTTAGAGCAGCGTTCAGAAGGAGTGGTTGTATGCCAGGCTACCTCAAGGCGTTGGCGATGGGTGTCATGAGGGAGAATCGTACCAGTCGGTCAGTCGGCTATGTTGGCGGACGATTTGACGTGTGTTCTGCTGCTTCTGTGAAGACAGGCCAGAGCAGGGCAGGGCAGCTCTTTTGTTTTAGCTTTCATCTCTCTTTTTGTCTCCTTCCTCCACTCTACTGGACTCTTTCTCCTCTCCCTCTTTCCTTCTCTCCTCATTCTGTCTCACTCTTTCTCTTAGTCTCTTTCTCGTTAGTCTCTCTCTCAGTCTCTCTCTCTCAATCTCTCTTTCTCAGTCTCTCTTTCTCAGTCTCTCTCTTTCTCAGTCTCTTTCTCAGTCTCTCTCTTTCTCAGTCTCTCTTTCTCAGTCTCTCTTTCTCAGTCTCTCTCTCTCTCTCTCTCTCTCTCTCTCTCTCTCTCTCTCTCTCTCTCTCTCTCTCTCTCACCTGCTCATTTATTCATGGCTGAGAACAGGCATCAATATATCCCTGGGTTGGGTTACAGACACAGGGTAGATGGGGGCAAAACAGGCCCAGCAAGGTGTCAAAATGGCGCACGTTTATTTTTAGACGCTACTTAATATTTAGACGCATTTCTCTACCTGTATCCTATGGGGAAAAACACCTAAATGACCTGTCAAGGGTCCACGGTCCTCCCACTCCTCGTGCTCCATCCCATCACACACCACCACTCCGGCTTCCCCCTCGGAGGTGAACCAGGCCCCAGACATCAGCCGCAGCGCTTGACCTCAACTGTCCTACTAGCTGCAGCATTCCCGTTAGCCTAATGTGTTAGCGCTAGCTAGCATGACACGTCACATCAGTGTTGCTAATTAGCCCTTGGAATTTCTGGGTGCCGGAAAATGAATTCCTGGAGGAGTGTTCCGTCCTGGAGGACACAACAAGAACAAGAGCCTCAACCAGGTTCAGGACCACTGAAGTGAATTATGGCTGTTAGAATAACAAGCTTAGTCATCTGTTGACCCCCTAGTACCGTTCACCTCTTCTACAAAATACGACAGCCAACAAGATTTCATCCTGGGATAGTGGAATCCCCACTGAGGTGAATTTCTAAATGTGTTTTCTTTTGGGTGCCTTTAAACAAATGTTTTCTCTCCTTGTGATCAGCATCAAACCGCCGCATCAAAACCGCTTCCCAATCAAGCCACTTAACGTAATTAAACCAAGTGGGCGGATTCTGCTCTTCAGTATATTTTGGAGATAAAACAATACCTGTCTCCTGTGTCTCCATCTGTTGTGTTTTGATTGCCTCCTTGTGTTTGGCTGGGAGCAGCTCTCTGAGGAAGTGGAGAAAGATGACTCACCCCTCCAGAAGGCACATTCAGGGCAACAATGAAACAAGAGAAACTGGAGCCTCTCTGAATGGGGTTTATTAATAGAGATTAATGAGATTGCTAGATGAGTGGGCCAATGCTCACACACACACACAAACACCCCTGAACTGACATTCATACACCTGCATACGTATATTCCCATACACAACTGTATAGACACACAATACACAAGTAGTCACACACCTGAATGACTCCACTGATCGTCAACATAAAGACCTCACGCTACCTTGTGGCAGCCCACCCACCGTTGAGGGGCTGGTCGTCGTCAAGGGTGACAGCGTTGTCATGGGGATCAGCAGGTTCCCTCTCCTCTGTGGTCTGGACCCGAGCCAGAGCTGGTCCTCTGGGGTTTGGGAGCACTCACACACACACAAACTCACGCACACACACACACTCATGGTGTGTCCCCAGGATCTGCCGACTCTGTTAGCCTCCCGAGGCCAGATTAACTGAGGTTTAATCTGAGGAGAGGAGTCACCATGGGGCTGATTTGTGTCTGTAGTAAGTATTGTGCTCCACAGGCGTTTTTAGCTTTTGGCTTTGATTAAAGATTGTCCCACACACAATTATGCAATTGTTGGCACTGCTGCAATTCATGTTGTTACGTTTTTTTCTTCTTCAAGCTTCAGGACACCATCCCAACTGTAAATGTAGGACATCAGTGATTCAAAACCACACCATCCAAACTGTAAATGTAGTAATTGTGCTGGTAGAAATATGGATCTGGATCCTTGTGCTTTCTCGTCAATCCTCAGACTTTTCAAGATTGGCCTTTGTACATTTGTACAAATACCGTTGAATTTCTACTTTGTCGTAGAAAGGGAAACATTTAGATTTATTTCCTCATTATTGCATGAACACACGTGCCAAATATAGACTTGATATATACACAGCGGGACATGTGTGTTGCTGTGTCTCCCCTATTCTACCAGGTGCTTACACCCACACACACACACACACACACACCCACACACACACACACACACACACAAAGATATTTGGGTCACAGACATTCATCCCACTTATTTTGCCCCTGAGTGTGACGAGGCCTGGGCCGTTATTGTCTCTGCGTGGGGCTAAATATCAATCTTGTGCATGAGCACGCGGCAGAATATTAGGAAGTGCTAAAATCAGTTTTAGCAGGCTCACATTAAACACATTTGCCAGGCTTGCACAAGAACAAACATGAATACACTTGTATTTCAGGGTTTTTCGACAGTAATAATTGGTGGAAGTCATTAATCCCGTGTGTGGGGCGCTGAACCCCTGGGCTCAGAGGAACCGCTGTGAATCCCGACAGCTTTGATCCCAACTGGACCTGACGAGTTCACAGGAACATCCACAGGCATCTGGACTCTGAAGTCTCACAGCAGCCAGGCTCACCTGGACACACAGATGGATAGACAGTCGTCAGGCAGGTGGGCGTGATCCTGGGATGAACACACATTGCACACAAACCGCCCTCCCTTCCACACAGACGTGTGTGTGCTCGTGAAACACACGCTCACAGAAAACAGGCACTGCGAAGGCCTCACGATTCACACGTAAAAACAACTGAGCTTAAATGACGGATCACTGATCAGTCCTTATGTACGCTACGCTACTTGTGTTCCTTGTAATGCCATCTCCATTAAGCCTGCCCCAGGGTCTGGATCATTCCACACATATCAAGCACTGCTACACTGTAAATACCACCACTTAATTTCATTGCAGCATTAGCGTTCCAATCTAAACAAATGCATAAATAACCTCTGGTGATATGTGTGGACCTGACATTTCTTCTTCAGCACCAGAGCCACTGTAATTATCTCATATAAATGACAGCTAGAACCACACGAAAACAAACTCACATCCACACAGAAAACCGCTTGGTTAAAGGTCAAAAGCCTGTCTGTATGTGTGAGAATGTGGCTCTTGAAAAGGTACTCTGCAAAGCTACTCTGCCGTCTGGTTTGAGAGACTGGAAGTTGGCGGGAGGTGACTGATGATTTCCACGGGTGGCCATCTGAAGTTTCAACAGCAGAAAGAGGATTGAGGGAAGGAATTTGGGTCAGGAATTTTGGTGCAGAACGATGTGCTTACAAAACAATGGCAGCTCACCTCAGACTCGATTTGTCATTTATGGATGTTGGAAAACAACAAGGGCAACAGCACTTTCAAACCTCTCTGTTTTACATTTACATTTAGTTATTTAGTAGACGTTTTAATGAAGGCGTTGGTCTTCATCTCTATTAAACAGCTCATACACAGATCCTATTAACACAGTTTCGTCTGATACAGAAGAAGACTCGCCCTGCTAAATTTAACACCTTTCTTTCTCTCTCTCTTTCTTTTACTCATATATCTCCAACACAACTCTTGATGAACTCATATATCAGACCAAACTATGCCGCAGGTAAACTAGAGATAGATTTTGCGCTTTAAAATCGTCCATTTCAGGAACTCTAAATGTAGGCAGTGACCTGCAGCCCTTCAGTCAACATCCATTATATCAGACTTCAGACTTCAGTACCTACGTAGCCTGGAGACGGGCTGGGCTGCACAGAGGCTGACCGCGCTGCCATCAGACTTCAGTACCTACGTAGCCTGGAGACGGGCTGGGCTGCACAGAGGCTGACCGAGCTGCCAGTGGGTTTATGGGAGTGAGACGTCCCTGTAGATATGATGTGAAATAGAACAATCCCAAAGAACATATACACTGCATGCATGACGCCTCGATCTTCAAGTCATTTTATGGTATTATTTTTTTTGGGGGGGGGAACATTGTCTGTTATGGTTGTATAGTCTCTCAGCGTCTTTAGGCCTGGTGTGTTTTAGTGTGTTATCCAACAGGACTGCTAAAGGTGTGTGTTGTGTGTGTGACTAGGGAGTCAGGTGTCTGAGCGGTGAGGGAGTCGGGCTAGTAATCTGAAGGTTGCCAGTTCGATTCCCGGCTGTGCAGAATGACGTTGTGTCCTTGGGCAAGGCACTTCACCCTACTTGCCTCGGGGGAATGTCCCTGTACTTACTGTAAGTCGCTCTGGATAAGAGCGTCTGCTAAATGTGTAAGTGTAAATGTGACTGCTGTTATGATGCACAGACACCTGACCTGGGGGTCACTGAAAAAGCGTCTGACCTCATTATCTCTAAAGACCCCGGAACTTACTGTCACTAACACTCCTGCACTTACATACTTAAGCATTTAAAGATTTGAATACCCTTGCATCTACAAACCCCATCGTGGATGTGTACACACACACACATACACACACGTCAACACTCAAGACGCTGTGCTGAGCTCATGACTTGATTGATTAGGCTTACATGTAAACAAAATGTGTCAATGAATCACGTAGGCTAATCGAATGCACATTGATTCACACACGAGTCGCTGTGAAGTCTTTGTAACATTGTCTGTTACCACGGGGATGTTTAACTGACATTTACCCTGCGGGAAGGAATAATACATGCTGGGATGATTTGTGATGTGACAGACCGTTTCAAAAGCTGCTGGGGCTTTCCTGACTGGAGGATCCGTGGGTCTGATACCTGAGGCCAACACAAACCGGAGCTGCTCTTTCAGAGAAGGAAACAGGATCATGGGAACCCAATCTGACAACAGCTGATTTGGCTGTACAGTCTGTCTAAAAGGCCTGTAATCAAACTCCCTGATTACCGAATAGCTCAAAACATCATTAACGCTCTTATCGTATGCTATTATATTCCCTTTTTATGTCATTTCCTGTTCCGCAGTTTTGATGAATGTTAAATCGGCGCCTCTCTGCAAACCAAACATTACCCCGTACATCCTGGTATATTTATGTCCTGGAACAGAATTTCATTATAACAGAAACATTGTTCAGCCAAAGATGAAAATGTGTCGTCGATACTGGCGAGGCTGAACCTAAAAGGCTGAACACTCTGCTGCTATCTACACTGAATGGGAGTGAGATCACCGCCATAATGCTGATGTGCTTCCTCTCTGTGTCAGCCTCCTAGATGTGAGATATTATTGAAAAAGAACGAGCAAACATTAGTCCTGTCTTTGCATTTGTGTTATTCATGCTCTTGGCGTAAGAAGATATAATCATATTGCCGGGAATGGCAAACTCTGGATGTTTAGATGACCGTGTTGTCTTGGGGTCATTGTTCACCCGTTTCTGTGTTCCTTCTAATCAATGGAAGTTTGTTTAAAAAAAGAGTCATTCTACGACAATTATCATTTTTTAAGTTGTTTGTCTGGGTAATTATTTCCCTGATGAGATGCATTATAATGAAAAACCCCTGCCATAACATAACTCACACTGACAGATTTGTACCATAGTTTTTTTATGATCAGTGTTATTTAAATGTTCAAAACAACATGTCCTGCATCCAGTTTGTATTTGGTTTTGACAGAATGTTTTGTTTTGAAAGATTATAGACCAACAGGTTTGTTAATGGATCTGGGCAACTGGCATTAAGTTGCACAACTGTCCTGCAACCATGACCTAACCTATGCAAGTATAGCAAATTTATAAATTATGCCAATTACAACGTTTACAATATTACAAATACATTATTTATGATAATAACTTCACACCCCAAAAAGTTATACGTACAAGTTACAGTAAATTATTTACTGACTAATGGGGCTACGGATGTTCCGTGTTTACCAGATCACTTTCTGAACACTGGCATATAAAATCTCATGAATACCATTTAGTTCATCTGCACCAGGGCCGTAATCATAATATTCAAATATGGTAAAAATGTCCCCCCCAATATATTGATATAAAAATAATATAAATAAAATATAAATGTGCTACGCTACGACAGGCAACCACGCACGCTGTCCGAAATTATTATAAAATAATTTAATCATATTCATAACTAAACGTAAAAAGTTCAGGGGGGGCCCTCAGACTCCCCAGCAGATTTTGTCCCCCCCAATGTTGACTCCATGGCTACGGCCTTGATATGCACCAAATGAAAAATACACAATCACCTCATCCACTAAAATAGGTAATTCTAATTCAGGTCCCTCTCTCTCTCTCTCTCTCCACATCTGATTTTATAGAGGGATTAATAAGAAACATGATACCTCATATTTCCTACATTACCTCTAATGCCCTCCTCCCTCTCTAGAGCAGGATTAGAGTCTTCAGACCAAAGCTCTTCCACATTCGAAACCCCCAGAGTTCTTGTTAAATGATGTTAAGATGAGTTTTCAGATCACCCCTTCCACACTGACCTTTCTCCATGACTCCCCAGAGCGGCTGTTCCTCCTCTGTACACTGCCCGCCCCGCTCAGCAGAGCCATACATCAGAGACACAGAGGTGCCATTTGTGCCATTTGTATCATGCAAATGTATATTATCCAACTTCTTTCACACTCAAACGTTGATGAACTCTCATGAACTCTAAAACATTTTTGGGACAACTGTACAGTTTTAAGTAAAGGGCAACGGAATGTATTTTTTGGGGGTCAGATGGCTGAGCGGTTATGGATGATTCCCGGCCGTGCCAAATGCAGTTGTGTCCTTGGGCAAGGCACTTCACCCTAATTTCTTCGTGGGGAACGTTCCTGTACTTACTGTAAGTCGCTTATCCAGAACGTCTGCTAAATGACTAAATGTAAATGTATTTTCTGTGGCATTCCATCTTGCCTTTGTCTGAGTTGATGTTTCAGTTGGTTTTAGATGGATGCTTCCTGTGTTTGTTGTGACCAGGGAGTGTAGGAGCTTCCAGTTCTGAAACTAAACGCAGAGACCGAATCAAGACTAATAGTCTAATTTTATCTTTGCCTGAATTGAAAAGGACACTTTTGAAAAAAAAAAAAAACTTTCACATAATAAACATAGT
Organism: Osmerus eperlanus; assembly: GCF_963692335.1. Taxonomy (NCBI): domain Eukaryota; kingdom Metazoa; phylum Chordata; class Actinopteri; order Osmeriformes; family Osmeridae; genus Osmerus; species Osmerus eperlanus. Next base: position 2,500,915 of record NC_085020.1, read on the forward strand.
TTGCCAACAGCTAATACCAACATGTTGATATTTCAGATGAATGTAAACACCGGCCAGTTCATTATCATATCAGCTGTCTCTGTTCGGAAAAAAACTTGTTTATGAATATGAAAGACTGGTTCATCTGGGAGTCCCAGAGTGAATAATGGATGAGGAGCCTGGGGATGTAAATGAGGAATAAGGAAGTTTGTTTTAGAAGGACACACAGAGCAGGGTGAATGTGGGCTTTGCTATAGTCAGGAGTTCATTAGTGTCAACAAAGACTCTACTGAAGATGCATCATTGAGGTAAAATACAGGCTGGCAAGAAATGACCCCAACCCCTCAAAAATACACAAGGAAAATACTTTTGGTTTTGGCATGCTGACATGTACAGCTGTATAAGTCAGTGTGTAATAACAGTGTAATAACAGTGTAAAAAGTGTAATCACAGTGTAATAACACAATAATAATGTAATAACAGTGTAATAACAGTGTAATGACAGTGTAACAACAGTGCAGATATGGTAACTGGTCCTCATATCATATTAATACATTAATATAAAAAGACACTAAATACAGATGGCAGCGCATTCGCCGGAAATCCTTTTTGATACAGGCAATTTCGAACATCTCCCTCATATATGGCCATGGGTGATCAGGAATGTCTCTATTCTCAGTCATGTCGACATCGCTAACTCCCTCTGTCTCCTCCATAATGTTAGCCATTCTTCTTGTTGCCTTCTGTCTCGCTTCATTGATAATGCCACCAAATACAGATTAAAACTGAAGTAACAAGCCTGGTTTGAAAATGTAAGAAGTAGAAAGTACAGGACTGCAAAGACAATAATACTGCTGACGAAAAAGTCGCAATTTTAAAAGTTGGACGTTCTGCTAAAACATCAATAATTGATGGAAACATTATTAGCCTACACTTTGAAAACACATTCAGAGACTGACCAGTTTGAGGCAGAGATTGTTGGCAGTTGAGCTTGTTGTGGAAAATCTCATTATAGTATAGGACTGCATCTGGCGATGCTAACATCTCGCCAGGTTAGTCATCATTCACCCCAATCAAGGCCAAGGCTTCAGTACATATCGGGGACACAACTTGTTGAGTCAACCATTCACGTCTTAATGAGGACTCGAGCGATCGTGAAAGCCAGACATGGGTTTTTCCTGCACTGCAAACTAAATACGTTTTTTTCCATTTAAGTGGTAACAATGTTTTACGATTGATTGTGACCTGTTACAACTTTTTTGTTGTTTTGTGATCTGTCACTTTAAAGAGAGATATTGTGAGAGATATTAACAGCAAAAGGGAAAGTAAATCAACCTCCTGTTTCCTGTGTTGACCGGAGAAGGGACAGGCCAGTTTAACAAGTACGCCACTGAAGAAGACACTGACAATCTGTTTGCCAAACAATACTTTTGTTATGTTACTTTAACTCTAAGATAGACTTTGTTTTAAGGCTAAAATACGGAATGAGAAGTGGAATGGGTGGAGCGTGGACTGGACTGGTATAAAGGTATATATATTATTTTTTTCCTCTAATTAGTGGTAGCCTATATGGTACGCTTAAAGAGTTGATTTGACTCACTCAAATTATTATTTTGATCGAAAGTAAAATAAGTCAGACTGCGGTGGATTTATTTTAACTAATTGCCTGTACTGACTGTATGCTCAATTTGTATTCTGTTTACGGATAAATGTGTCTGCTAAATTAATCAAATGAAAATTGTAACTAATATGTGAGTGTGGATGTGTGCTTGTGTGAATAATATGGGTAGTATGAATTGTATGGTGAGGTACTGTTATGCAATTTCTTTTTTTTTGTCCCCAGTGACATGCAGGGGAGTTTGGACTTAGAGATGAATGCCCAGGGTCAACAAATGCACCTGTCTTCAGTATTCAGGGTAGGAACCATTTAATATAATAGTCGGAAGGGTAAGCATAAATTACCCAAGCCCGGTAAAGCTTTGCACAGGGAAAAGTAATCTCTATTGTATATCGCCCCCTTGTCAATCAACTGTGTGTCTATTTTGTCACAAGTACTTGAAGATAATATCATCACTTTTGTGAGGAGCGAGTTATAGGCTTTTAAGAATATTCTCAGTCCAGGTTTTGAGAGTCTGAAGGATGATGAATTACTGAACCGTGATGACATAAAGCTGGAGAGCAGTGCCCGAGAAGGGGCTTTGAAAATCACACTGACCTTCTTGAAGAAAATGAACCAGAAACATCTTGCTGTCATGCTCGAAAAAAGTATGTGTTTTTTTTGTTGCCTCCTCCTGTGGAAAAGTTCTAGTGTTAAATCCCAGTAGTTAAACTGTCACTGTACATCTTAAGAATTACGAGTGGTTTGAAACTAATCACACTGATGATTGCTTGCTTCATTATCAGGTATTTTGGGTGAGCTTGCTGTGTGCCAACAGAAACTCAAATTGAATCTGAAAAAGAGATTTGAGCATGTGTTTGAGGGCATTGCCAAGCAAGGAACCCCAACCTATCTCAACAAGATCTACACTGAACTCTACATTACAGAGGGTAGAAGTGGGGAGGTCAATAACGAGCATGAGGTGAGACAGATAGAAGTAGCATTTAGCAGTCCAGGGAAACACGAAAGGGCCATCAAATGCAATGACATCTTCCAGCCTTTACTTGATCAAGACTCCAGTATCAGAACTGTCCTTATAATGGGAGTTGCTGGCATTGGCAAAACTGTCTCATCACAGAAGTTCATGCTGGACTGGGCTGAAGGAAGGGCAAATCATGACATCCAGCTGATCTTTGCGCTCCCTTTCCGGGACTTGAACATGATGTGCAGTAAAAAGCAAAGTTTGAGGGAATTCCTTGATCACTTTTTCATTGAGACAAAAGAGTCTGGAATCTCAGACTTTGGAAAGCACAACATTTTGTTTGTCTTTGATGGTCTGGATGAGTGTCGTCTCCCATTGGACTTCCAGAACAACACGAGTTGTTGTGACATCACAGAGTCTGCCTCTGTAGATATGTTGCTGACAAACCTCATCAAGGGTAATCTTCTTCCATCTGCTCACATCTGGATAACATCATGCCCTGCTGCTACATGTCGCTTCCCTCCTGAGTCCGTTGATAGAGTGACAGAGATACGAGGGTTTAACGACCCACAGAAGGAAGAGTACATCAGGAAGACGGTTAGCGATCAGTCTCTGGCCTGTAGAATAATCACACACGTGAAGTCCTCACAGAGCCTCTACATCATGTGCCACATCCCCTTCACCTGGATTTCTGCCAAAGTTCTCCAAAAAATGTTGAGTGAATCAAAAAGTGAAGAAATGCCCAAGACCCTGACCCCGATGTACTCACTTTTCTTGATCTCTAACATTCTGATCAAACAACGGAAGTATTCCAGTTTGACAGAGAAAGTTGCAGCAGATCCCCAGATCAAAATGGACGAACAGATGATTATAAAACTTGGGAAGCTGGCTTTCGAACAGCTGCAGAAAGGCAACTTGATATTTTATGAGGAAGACCTGAGAGAGTGTGGAATTGACGTCAGAGAAGCTTCAGTATTCTCGGGTATGTGCACAGAGATCTTCCGGAAGGAACACGGGCTGTATCAGGAAAAGGTCTTCTGCTTCGTGCATCTGACCATCCAGGAATTTCTGGCAGCCCTCTATGTGTTTCACACATTCAACAACAGCAACATCAATCTGATGGCTCCACAAGGCAACGACAGACAACTTGAAGAACCTAAAGTTGCCCCGATAACTGTCTTACACAGAAGTGCCATCGACAAGGCATTAGATAGTGAGAATGGGCACCTGGATCTGGTTCTCCGCTTCCTACTTGGCCTCTCCCTGCAGTCCAATCACACTCTCATCAGCAATTTACTAACCACACACAGGAATCTTCCCTCATTCCAATGAAGACACAATCCACTACATAATTCATTGCCTGAATGAGCTGAATGACCATTCTCTAGTGGAGGAGATCCAAAGCCACCTGAGTTCAGGGAGTCTCTCTGAGTTTTCAGTTATTTTATAAAAGTGTAATACAGTGTATCTAAGAGACAATGCATCTTTATTGGTATGTATAAAAGTTATGTTATTGTGATTAATGAAATAAAATGTGGTCGCTCTGTGGCCATTATTCTGCTGTGACACTTTTGACTTGAATGGAGAGTAATTTTTCTGTGACCGAACTTGGTTTGAGTTCCATGTGTTTTCCCTGAAAACGGTTCAACACATTTCCCTGACCTACTCCATGTACCAAGAGCTTAGCTCAGTGTGTTGCTTTTGCTCCTTATTTACATGACCTGATCTGTTAAATACAGATCTGCTGATGTTGTCTGTCAAGCTGCACTGAATCTGTACATCTTGATGAAAATTCTTTACCGTATAACTCAAGATGTTCATGGGTTCCTTCAGCTGTTAATTCAACGGTCGGTCATAGCTTCATACTGTCCACCTCTTGACGGCGTAAATCATTCACCGGCTTCGGTACGAAAATTGACATTTGTGTCATTGAAATGTTCCACTCTCACCCCCCCCCCCCCCCAATCTTTTTACTGTTGTTCTTTCCTGAACATGCAGGGATATTCATTTTTTATCACAGCAAATGAGATTGACCCTTGTGAGCGAGAAGACAGTTCCCAGGGACGTGCTCCCTGTGCCCATTCGGGGGCAGTAAACACATCAATCAAACAGTCACTATGACCTGGCCAGTTGACAAGTACGCCATAGCAGATCTCCACCTAGAAATAGTCTGGATGTGATACATCTCTTTCTCTGTGACTACACAGAAGGACATCCTTCAGAGAGAAGCATTTTATTTCAAAGAAATCGTCAAAGTCCCTTTGTCACGACGTGTCGACTGTACACGGTATACTGCGGGCCTAAGAGTCACTGTCATCATTGCCACACTGTGTCAAGTCTGCCTCACAGAAGAACAGACAGCCTTTGTGTAACTGTTCAAAAGCCAACTACCCATGTTTCACAATCCTGCTCCGTCCTCTGGGATATGCAGCAGCTGTTGTCACACTGGAACACCTCTGTCTCTCCCTGTTAAAGTGTGTACAACTAGGGTCATGCCCTTCCTGTCTCTCTGAACCATTTCTCTAGAACTGCTGCAGATATACCTTCGATGTATGAGCGTATGTGGCACATCATGTAGACGCTACTTGAAAGCTTCCCATGTGATTGGGCTGCAGGCCAGAGTGATCAGAATCAGATCACTAATTCGGGCCAGAGTGATCAGAATCAGATCACTAATTCGGGCCAGAGTGATCAGAATCAGATCACTAATTCGGGCCAGAGTGATCAGAATCAGATCACTAATTCGGCCCAGATATTCATGATTCATGTCTCCTTTATAGGAACCCATGCATGGTTCCTGTGATTTCCAGAAACAACTCAGTCCGCTTAATTAATTTACACCAAAAAAAACCTCTACACAAAAGGTTTAGTTGTTATGTCCTGCCAGGCCCGTAACGGAAACACATGAGCCCCCCCCGCAGAATAAGCCTGAGAGGCCCCCCCCACACCACATATGTAACGGATAATGTAATACAAATACCGACGGGACGAACAGGACCCCGACGCGATCAACTGAACTTTTTGGAACATTCTGAAGAGCCGTGTAATAAATGCAAGATATCAAAACTCAAGCTTGTCTTGTGAGGAAAATGTATTCAATAAGAAAAAAACGCTCAAACGGTTTGCAGGTGAATAGCCTACACATGTGCGCGTCTTTTAGCAAATCTGTGTGCAAAGTCTTTTACCACACTCTTTACATCTAAACTGCGCGCACATTCATTTTCTATGCTAAGGATGGCCAGACCTGACACCCTCTCTTGTGACATGGAGCTTCTGAGATATGTTTTGATCAGTTTCAGCTTGGAAAATGACCTTTCAGCGCTTGCGACAGTCACGGGTATTGTCAGAAATAATTTGATGGCCGTGGCTACACCAGGCACACTTGATAGTATGGATTTGTGTTTTATTATTAGCGTGTTCGCTAAATCATAAATGGAGCCATTTTTTGTCTTATAATTAAGCACTTTTTCTACTTTCTCTTTTTTTTGTAGTTTCACTCCATTTCATTGTTGTCAGCTTGATAGGAAGTCAATAAAGGAGCAAGGCTAATTTTCCTGGCTCTTGGAAAGGAGGCTCTGTTAACGCTAGGAAGCACAACACAGACAGAGCAGTACTGTCAAAGTATAGGCTAACGTTAGCTACGTGGTACAGTAATGTTAGCTATAGCAAACAGTACAATACCTGTCTCTTCTGGCAGATGAGTGCATCCTTCACCGGCTGGTCGAAAAAGAAATTTGTAATTTTGGGAAGTTTGGCATTTAATTCAGAAATTTTCTGTTTTGAATGCCGCTTTTGGGCACCGCTTTTAAATGTGCGTTTCATTTTTCCTACGCTACGCTACAGTTAGCTACCTATTTGCAGCGGGCTCGCCGGTCTGTGTGACCATCTGACCTACTTCGTTATGTCACTTACCTAGCTAACAAAGAAAGCACAATTAAATATACTTTCCTTTATTTTTATATCAACTCTGGAAACACAGACAAGACAATAAGACATCCCATGTAATTCAAATTGGATAAAAAAATAAAATAAATGGGGGGCCTGCCACGCGAGGCCCCCCATTTATTTTATTTTTTTATCCAATTTGAATTGGATAACAGGCCCTTAAAGATTACCCCCTGCGGGGGTAATCTTTAAGGGCCTGTGTCCTGCACTCATAAATTCTGCCACAACACCAGTGAATTGTGCCACACAAAAACTTATGCACAGTAGGTTATAGAAACACTTTCCATATTGTGTATACACTTACCAGTTATATCTCTGAAATAACAGTGCTAAACTATCTCTTCAAGATGGCTGTGTGTATCCTTTACCACCACAATGAACAACAGAGATCTCAAATTATGTTGCTTGAGAACTATGGGTACGTCAATGCAGTTTGTTGCTAACATTTGATTCCTAACGGCCCCTCCACACACAATGATAGTACAGTGAGTCTCTTGAAAGGTTTTCATAGTGCAGTGAGTCTCTTGAAAGGTTTTCATAGTGCAGTGAGTCTCTTGAAAGGTTTTCATAGTGCAGTGAGTCTCTTGAAAGGTTTTCATAGTGCAGTGAGTCTCTTGAAAGGTTTTCATAGTGCAGTGAGTATCTTGAAAGGTTTTCATAGTGCAGTGAGTATCTTGAAAGGTTTTCATAGTGCAGTGAGTCTCTTGAAAGGTTTTCATAGTGCAGTGAGTCTCTTGAAAGGTTTTCATAGTGCAGTGAGTCTCTTGAAAGGTTTTCATAGTGCAGTGAGTCTCTTGAAAGGTTTTCATAGTGCAGTGAGTCTCTTGAAAGGTTTCAGACCTTAAACATTACCTTCTTGTGGAACCAAGGATGACAGAATAACTGCGTACTCAAGGTAAATAACAGTTATATTCAACTGTACTGTCAGTAAATAACAACTCGTGTAGACCCTCTTTTTCTTTTAACTGCCCAGTCCTGCTGTTTGAAGATACAGAACACAATAGCAAATAGCATCACAAATTGCAAAAGGCAAGCAAAAATGACTTAGTAGTCTGTGCCAGCTGAATGAAAAGTGTAGTAAAAAATAGAAGATAATTCTCATATCAGTCTAATGGAGTCTTCCAGACCAGAAGCCAGCAGGTATCTCAAGGTATCTCAACATAGCACCTTCGAGCCAACACATTGCATTTTGTTCCATCATATTTCAAGACTACAGGGAATACCATTCAAGCCAAGGCTGCAATTTCGAACCCTTTACGCCATTCAGGGACAGCGGTTAGTGCGAGGAAGAAAAGTTGTTGTTTGCAAATGTTTGGCGGGTCAATAATATAAGGGATTCGGGGTCACCTGTTCACAAATAAGACAGGTGTGGCTTATTTTCGTGTCTCAGAGCTGAACTTGCTGAGAGGCAGGGAAAGTCTTCCGTCTAAGTGTGCAGAGGAGAAAATCAATGAGTGGGCTGCTTTGTGACAGCTAAGGACCCCAGCACACCGCCACTTAGATCCATCCAAGAGGAGCTGATGCACTTCTTGAAATGACGAACAGGCAGAAGGAGAAAGATCGATGGGGTTTTATTTTTAAAGGCTCCAGCGGGTCTTGCTGGATACCAAATAACTCAAGTGCATTTCAAAGACAGATTATCCATGCAGAACATTGTGTTGCATTTCCAAACAGCATCTGGTCCTCTTCCTTTATTTACTTTAATGACGCCGGCTTAAACTGTAAAATATGAAGCTGCACAGCAACAAGGAATCAATGCAAGGCCGGGCAGCCAGCTAGAAGCTCACAGGAATGTTTGAGGGGAACGGGGTAATTCCACCTCATCATAACACCTTGCGCTGTTTTCATTTCGGATTCTCTTTCAACCTGAGCTGCATCTGGACCCATTAAGGCCCACAGCTCTCCGACTTCAGTCTTGAATTAATGAACACCTTCTTTCCCCAGATACCTGGCTAGATCTGTCAGACTGTAAGACAAGGCCCAGGATCTGTCAGTCCATCTACATTGCAGTTTGTTCCACCGTCACTGACAGCAGAGTGGATGAGGTCCGGGGGTTGGACGGTTCAAGGAAGACTAGATAAAATGAGAGTTTCAGTGAGCAGCATCTCCATACTGGAGTACTTATTGGTCAGGGTTTTGCACCGTCAGACTGCATCGCTGATTGAATTGTGCCAGGAAAGTGCAATCAAATCACAATATGGGTAGTTAGATATTAATTTGATGTTGCTCGTTAGCATTTTCAATCTTTGTCCTCTTTGTCCTCTGCTTCTCATCTAATCATTTAGAATTACCCCCGATCATTATGACTTTTGTCAACTAAATTAAGTATGCGAACACTCAAAGAAAATCATGTGAACACTCAAAATGAATCGTGATCACGAAATATCTTGAGTAACTTTGGCATTTTTCTTCAATGTACTAATGCATCTGAGAGTTACAATTCAGTGACAAAGTGAATGTTAAGTTCAAATAAATATGTTAACTCTGTATATCGTAAAGACCGAAAGTCACACCTCACACTCAACATTATAAATAATTGGCAAGAGGTGAAGACCCATTTAGAGATATTCTGATTTTTTCACTTAATTTGCATAACCCTGCTGAAAAGCGACCGTGCGGTGTAATCTAATCTCTTAGTTGCTCCCCTACCTCACAGCTTTATGCTTTTGGAATAATTCATATTCATTATGTGTAGTATTCATTATACATATCTATGCCTGCATGTTCTGATATTAGACCCTCAGGTTATGAACCTCACATCACTGTGTACCACCTTTAAACGAGCACCATTAGTACACATGATTACCACACATCACAGGACGGTAAAGCAATGCAAATTACATCACTGATTGTCATTTATAGTATATGAGGTTGTTTAGGCATGACATATACATCTTAAATTCCCCTCTGGGCCCAGCTAACAGTCTACTGACTCCAATCATCACTCTAATTAAAGTCAATCTCGTTTCAGAGTTAGTCTCGTTTGCTTTTTAAAAATGTCACAGTTAATGACACAACCGTTCTCAAAATTGGTATGGATATAATTATGCACACTGCTTTTTGACCTCTTTCCCCATTCCTAAACATTATGGTCAGAAAATGATATTTAATATAACAGCAAATAAAAATACAAATTAACTCAAGACTCAATGGCTCCTACAGGGGGTACAGTATAATGTGGGAACAAAATAGAGGAGGTTGAGGTCTTTAGTCATTGCATTCTGGCAGGGGCGTTGTTAGACATACAACTCTACTGGGGCACAGGCCCCTATTCATATCCATTTTTGTTCTTCCAAGCTGTTATATAATGCACGACTAGGCTATAGAAACTCCCCTTGCTTAACCTACGATACAACAGTTCAGGGACGCAAGTTTAATATCAGCTTTGGCAGGGACATCTATAGTTAATGCAAGCACTCTTTTTTTTTTTTGCTTCATGTAATATTGTTTTTATGTTTTAGTAAAAATAAGATGATCGGTAGGCCTATCATTTAGAAACTTTCTTTAGTTTTGTAATGTTTTCTTAGCCTACCTTCATTCTGACTTGTTTGCCGAGTCCGACAGCTGGACTTCTGTGTGCGTGCTGCAGCTCAGCTATTTGGCGAGCTCAGAAGAACGTGCTGACATGGATCGGTTTGTGTTTTCGGTTAAACGGCTTTGATGATTGGGATACTGCGGGATAATCAACCTAAATTAATGCACTGACTAATAAAGTAAATTGTTAAAACTCAAACTTTAGATTTTACTGGGGCACAGCAGATTTATACTGGGGCACGTGCCCCAGTAAAAAGGATCTAACGACGCCCCTGCATTCTGGCCTTCATCACAAAGTAGTGGAAAATTGCATGCGGACTTAGGCAGGATAAACTTCTCCCACAGGTACCGGCTACCCCACATTTCAGGAAACTCAACTCTTATGCTTTAGATTTTAAAGTTGTTGTTTAAAGCATCACCTCCCTTTATAAAGTTTAAAGGGAGGTGATGGCATATTTAAAAAATAGCTGTCAGCAAGGCTTTCTTGGTATTTGCTTGTGGACCAATAGTTACAGATTAAAACTATTTAGTAATAGGCTACCAGTAGGATTTTCAAGGCGTGACTTCCTCATGCAATTAACGTCAGTCCTGAGAATCAACCATGATAAGGAAATATTTCCTGGAAGCATGGACTATTTTCCAGCGGGAGTTGAATAATCGTCATGAAATATTAATTACACAGAGAGAGAGAGAGAGAGAGAGAGAGAAAGAGAGAGAGAAAGACATTGGGTGTCTGTTTTGCATTGACATTAGCATATCGGTGCGTCACGTGTCGTGATATTTACCTTCATCTGAGCTCTTTAAGCTTCACCCCTGGCAGGCTCCGCGTGCACAACGCTGAACATCCACACTGTTTCATTTTTTGTATTTCCTCCCGATGCGAAATCAAAGCACACCTGCGCAGTTCAGATCCCCCGAGCAAACGTCGTTAATTTGTTCTTAATTGGCGCCTCACCGCCTTCCATAATGAACATTATTGCAAAGCCACGAACCGACGACATCCCCTGGTTTTACATGGGAGAGTAATTGCTGAAGATGTGTCATGCGATTTCCGTGAGTAACAGCAAGCTCATTTCAGTGGCATAATCTCAGAGTTAGTCAGCGGACCAGGGTCACCACATGTGGACGAATGTTCAGCGGGACAGGAGTCGGCCGCGGAGGGGATGAGCTGTCAGGAGCACAGGGATAACAGCAGGGGCGTCCTTAGACCCTTTTTACTGGGGCACGTGCCCCGGTATAAATCTGATGTGCCCCAGTAAAATCTAAAGTTTGAGTTTTAACAATTACATTTTTTAGTTAGTGCATTTATTTAGATTGATAATCCCAGAAAAAAATAAATGCAGTATCCGAATCAACGCTTGTAAAATCAAAGCAGTTTAACCAAAAACACACGTCAGCGTGCTCTTCTGAGCTTGCCAAATAGCCCCTGCACGCACACAGAAGTCCAAGTGTCGGACTCGGCACACAAGTCAGAATTGAGGTAGGCTACGAAAACATTACAAAACTATAAAAAAAGTTTCTAAATGATAGGCCTACCGATCATCGTATTTTGACTAAAACATAAAAACAATATTACATGAAGCTCAAAGAACAGTATTTGCGCTCAAATGATAGCAAAGAAAATGTGCGCGCACGCATTAACTATTGAAATACCTGCCAAAGCTGATATCAAAGTTGCGTCCCTGAACTGTTGCACAGTGGGTTAAGCAAGGGGAGTTTCTATAGACGAATAGTGCATTGTGTGCAGCAAGCTTGAAAGAATAAAAACAGGGATATGAATAGGGGCCTGTGCCCCAGTAGAGCTTTATGTCTAACAACGCCTCTGGATAACAGTGAAGGGATGATTAGGAACTAAGGAAAAAAGGACTAGAAATGTGACGTTGATGACACCAGACAACCAAACTGTAACTGTCTGGTTGTATTCCTTATATGCGTCGCAGTCTGAGCATGTTCCGTGAGATCAGAACAAACTCTCTAACTGAAATAGACGTGGCTTTTTTTTGCATATGAGAAAAACATTTTCAATTCAATTTTCCAATGCTCCAAGTTTTTCTGAATTGGTAACAGTCAGAAGAAACTGCTGTGTGATGGCCTCTGGAAGATGATGTAATGTCCTGCTGGTCAGTTCGTTTGGAGACGCAGCAGTAAAAACAGAAATGCAGTGAAAGTTATGCGGGAAGCTATAGGGAGAGCAGATCGTCAGATCATGGTTGGTATATTTCCACAACCGTCACAGGACGTCCATCAGTAAAACTATCTTCCCCTGTCTTAAGGGTCTCTAGAAATGAGTCATCACAGTGATGAGGGTGATATGAGCAACATTTCCAGAGGAAAAGCCTGCATGCTATTTGAACTGGTTATAAGCATCTTATAAAGGCCTTATTACCTATTAACTAACGCTCATCTAATCTTATGATGGCACTAACCCTAGTACAAATTATAATGATTACTAATACTAATAACCATTTTACAGTTTTTAATGTTAATAAGCATCTTTTAAGGGCCTTATTACCTATCAACAAATGTTTATTTGTTACAGTACGTCTCAGCTCTCATCTACTCACTTTCCTATTGTCCTCTTAGTTAGGAATAATGACTGCAGCTGGTGGCTCACATGATATCGGTTTTGTGCGAGTGTGTGTTCTCATAGGTGTGTGTGTTCTTGTATGAGTGTGTGTTCTTGTATGAGTGTGTGTTCTTGTATGTGTGTGTGTTGTGTGTGTGTGTGTTCTTGTATGTGTGTGTGTTGTGTGTGTGTGTGTTCTTGTATGTGTGTGTTCTTGTGTGAGTGTGTGTTCTTGTATGAGTGTGTGTTGTGTGTGTGTGTGTTCTTGTGTGAGTGTGTGTTCTTGTATGTGTGTGTGTTGTGTGTGTGTGAGTGTGTGTTCTTGTGTGTGTGTGTGTGTGTGAGTGTGTGTTGTGTGTGTGTGTGTGTGGATAATAATAATAATACATTGTATTTCTAACGCACTTTTCATTTGAAAACAAATCTCAAGGTGTTACAGTTAAGATTATAAAACAAGGTAAAGCATCAATATAAAATACAATGAGATAATTAAAACTCATAAGATCTGCTGAAGAAATGTTTTTAGTCCTTTTTTAAAGTTGTTCAGTTGTGGGTGTTTTTGTGTGTGTATTCTCGTGTGTGGGTTCTCGTGTGTGTGTGTTCTCGTGCGTGGGTTCTCGTGTGTGTATTCTCGTGTGTGGGTTCTCGTGTGTGTGTTCTCGTGCGTGGGTTCTCGTGTGTGTATTCTCGTGTGTGGGTTCTTGTGTGTGTATTCTCGTGTGTGGGTTCTCGTGTGTGTATTCTCGTGTGTGGGTTCTCGTGTGTGTGTGTTCTCATGCGTGTGAGAGATCTGTTCAGTAAATAACTCCAGCCGCAGGGGAGCAACTTGACGGAGACCTTTAGAAAACCCGAACCTGCAGTACTGAGAGCACAGCCGTATCCAGGTGTAATATACAGCAGTCAGAGGAAACGCACCTTCAGCACTTCCCCAGATGAAACATCCAGGTCAATTGGTGTTCTGGAAATACCAAAACTAATCCCAAGCCCTTAAAAGATTACTTGGCTATTTCGATGTGATGGCTTTTCCAGGAAAAATATAGAGTATAGCTTCTGAGGCCTATTTTCATGTTATGGCTTTAGGTGTAGTACACACAAAAACTGAGAACAGACACATACACAGAGACACACACACACACTACTTCATATTGGACAGAATCTAATGCTCTCTCTCTGCAGTATAAACAACACACACATGTAGATGCACACACATGCCCACATCCAATCACACACACACCAATATTACCAATGTCTCCACACTTTTGCGCTTCTGGCCACCAATTATTGCTCCAAACTTAACGGGGTTAACTGGCTTTCTACATGTCAGAGGATGTGAAGACCCCAATCAGCCGACATTACAATTCAATCATGTAGCTAAAGTCCTGGGATCCTCTCTCTTTGTGTGTATTAAGACTGTGTGTGTATGTGCGCGCACGCGTGTGTGTGCGTGTGTGTGACAGTTAGATCATCTTTTGAAAAGTCTCCCAGACTATAGCTATCCTGTCTCCAGACTGTGCCTTGCCTATTGGGGTCCCTTTGAAGCTGTGTTGCTCACTAATCAGATTGAATCAAACAGTAACTTGATTGAGGTTCTGTCTGTTTGCTTATTTACTAAGTGCTTCAAATTCCTCCCTGTTAATCAAATAACAACTGCTCTCTTTACCGGCAGGATCTGTAAGATCAGACCTGAAGTAATACCGTATCGTCATGCGATTCAGTTTTTCCCAAACTAAACTTGATAAAACACATTATCTTTATCGTTTTATGAATTAAATTGCTTTCAAGTGATAGCTTCAGGGAAGTTTATCCATCAAATATACCCCAACAACGTTCTTAAAAATGTTTCCCATAAAACAAGGGGGAAATTAGGAATTGTCTTTACATCACCTTTGTATCAATAATACCACAGCTACATGTTTGTCCATCAATGTGAGACTAACACTGGCTTCATACTCATTTAACCATGGAGGCTTTCATTTGACATGTTAAAGATCTACTGCAGCGAGACATTGGGAGGAAATCGTTGACGGAGTCAGCTAACTCCTAAAGATGGCAGTTAGTTTCCATGGAGTCAGGCATCTTCATGGCTGCTGAGAGAAATATGACCCCATTTCTGTCCTCAGAATCACTCTCCGGATTCTCACAGTTCCTGGCAGTACCATACACAGCTAAAAACGGCCTGAGGTCTGGCTAGTTAACTTCATTTGACCCAATAACACGGCAGAGGTAACATTAAAAAAAAATCTAATGTAAACTAAATAAGGGGCTCAGGTTAGGAAACAATTACTTAGTTGGTCATTCAGTCTGGGAATTTTTATATGATGAATGTACTCGATGAGGCCAAAATCAATGTGAAGGAGTCAATAATTTCTGCTTGAATTGCATTTGTGGTTTTTGGCAGCCAAACTTCGGAGGAACGAAAGACGTTCTTCTGCAGCTCACGTCTCTGGATGAGACAAGCGGAACGGAACAGATGGTCAACAAGAGATTCATACAGAATCACATATAACATAAATCCCATCAAAGCCATAAAGTACAGTATGGATGCACACCTGTCAAAGCAGTTTACTGTTTACTAGGTAACCCTCCCACCGACGGTGACACACACACACGATGCGGCCATCATCTGGAACATATGATCAATTTCACGCCTTGGCAAGAAGTAATATGTGTAAATTGAAAATGTGTATGTTGCAAATAATATCACAATATACCAATGCTAATAAATTATTTGATTAGATTGGATTGCACATGCTGCTATGTGCGTAACAGATAGTCCTCATAAAAGTCGAATGAAGATAATTTGAAACTCGTTCGAGTATAAATAATGCATTGTGATTTAAATGTTACTAAACAAGGATCTTAGCTGTAAACAAACAAACAAATAGCCAGAGGAATGTTTTCTAACTGGGTGGCTGTAATACAGGCTGACGCCAAGACAATAACATTGATGGACAAAGATTTGCTGAACATCCGGATAGAAAAAGATCTAACTTGCCGAGAAAAGACAGATGCTCTCTAAGAGCTTTGACTTCATAGCTCTTTAATTCTGAGATTGTAACTCCGTCACCTCTATTTCCAACTTCCCAGTCACACCTGTATTTTTACATGCTCATAATCACACACACACACACACACCTGTATTTTTACATTCTCATAATCACACACACACACACACCTGTATTTTTACATGCTCATAATTACACACACACACACCTGTATTTTTACATGCTCAGAATCACACACACACACCTGTATTTTTACATGCTCATAATCACACACACAAACCTACTCACACACACACACAGTTCATACAAACACTTCCTGGCAGGGGGCACCAGGAAGGTGGAGGAAGGAGGAGAATGTGAGCTGTCACTTCTGATCACAGCTGCGGCTGTGGATGCTGCCGAGATTGAATTTCCATGGAAGTGCGGCCAGGTTGATTTGCATACAGCTAGCCTGCGGCTATTGGCCTCTTCACGAGGCCGTGACGATGATTAGATTGAGAGGAACCTTAACCGTCCTCACGCATGCACCTTGGCTCACGCAAGCACAGATGGATGTGTCTCGTATGTGGCTGCATATTCTTGTGGCTGCGTATCCTTGGAACCACGCCGTTTAAAAGCTGCTTCTTGCGAAGTATCGTTTCAAAGTAGCTGTGCGTTCAGTGACAAATTTATGGAAACACAATTTTTTTTAAACATTTGCTAAGGGACTGTTGAGTAAAGATTTACAGTTAATGTTCATCAAGGTCTTCCCTTACTCACTTTATGATGTACATTTTATTCTTGAGCACATTCACAAGAACATTAGCCTATAATACTGTACCCAGCTAACACAGCGGGGGGGGCAGGGGGTTTATAAATGATTATAAACCCCCTGCCCCCCCCCGCTCTTCTAAAACACAAGAGGGTGTTCCTTATTTACATTTACATTGAGTCATTTAGCAGACGCTCTTATCCAGAGCGACTTACAGTAAGTACAGGGACATTCCCCCCGAGGCAAGTAGGGTGAAGTGCCTTGCCCAAGGACACAACGTCAGTTGGCATGACCGGGAATCGAACTGGCAACCTTTGGATTACTAGCCCGATTCCATAATTCCATACCGCTCAGCCACCTGACTCCCCCCTTATGCAGACTTGATGACAACACAGTACACATTCTGCTGTGCTCAGAAGTTATTCTGCGTTTACGGTTTAATTTTAATTTTACAATGCCCTTTTTGATAAATGATGTGTGCGATTTTCCACACGGGTGAGACAAATGCACGCGGGGACTTTTTTTATTTTGGGTACGTGTGCTTCACAGAAAATTCCTCACCGTCACATGAGTGATGAATTATCCTGGTTTTTCATGAGCCATAGGTGTGAAAACACATGGGAATGCACGAGGCGCCGTGACGGGTTTCTGGGAACGTTGTGGATATTTCCAGAAATATTCCAGGATCCACAAATACCTCGTCCCATCCTGCCCTTGCATTGTAATGCCGAGAAGCCTCCGACGTGTCACCCTCACTTACACGCGATCGTGCGCACGAACGCGTGCCGCGAGGATACAGGCGTGTGCGTGCAGTCAGGGGCCTCAGGACATGCACACACGTGTGTGTGTGTGCAGTGCAGGTAGACGAGCACACACACACACACGCATGCACACACACACATGTATACACACACGCACACTCTCCTCTAAAAACCTAACCGTGCCCCTAATGAGCAGGGAAAAGGAGGTTCCAGCTGTCCCAGCCGCCTGAGACTTGTTAAAGAGGAGGTCTCTCATCACAGTGTCCAGCCGTTTCCATCAGGCCAGCACAAGACAAGCACACAGCAGGCGCAGGACAAGTCCAATGTATATTAGTGATGGAGAAAATTACTAAACCTTAACAGTGCTTGCTGACGGGGGAAACAGTGAAAACGATTTTGCAGTTAAGAACAGATACAGCCAGCCAATAAAATGTATTACATACAGCACTAGTCTATTTCCTAGATTGGTTGTTTTATAATCACAAGAAGTCAGTACAGGAGTAAAACGCACACACACACAGACCCACATTCAGACACGCACACACTGAGATATGCAAAACGATATTGTCATATCCCCGCGCTACGTAAGTCGCTGGTGACAGTGGAGCCCTTTTGAACCTCTGCTGGGGTCTGTCAATCACGAGCACGGAGCTCTTAGCTGCTATGGTAACAGCCACTGTGAGTTTGGTTCTGATAGACACAGATTGTTTGTGAGAAGCTGCTCTCTATGACTCAGCCAAGTATCCAGCCAGCCAAATAATCAGCCAGCAGGCCAGTCTGCCAGCCAGCCAGGTAGCTGAGAGAAATGAGAGCCCGCTGGGCAGGTGCACTGCTCAGTCCCCAAGCAGGAGAAAAGGTCAGACTGCTTATTGTTTTCCTGTTTATTGTTTATACTGGGGCGGCTGGTGGGTGCACCCGAGTCTGTGTGTGCTCATAGTTCTGCGGAAGCTAGGCCAATTTGGTGTTTGTGCTGAAGTTAATACAATTACTTTCAAGTTTAAAATCTGGCCAGATTAGGAACCTCTGTCGAAGGAAGTAGAGGCGACAAAATTAACAGCAACTAAATCAGTGATGCTTAAAAAATTAATAAATTGTGTTTCAAAATGTTTTACATTTCTTGAGGTTTTGAAAAAAAGATTTTCGAAGAAAAGGGTTGTGAGTCTAGAAGCAATAAGGAAGTGAGTTAAGCTCAGCCAGGTTCTCTGAGGGAAACTTGGTGCAGAACTGCAGTACACTTGGCCCTGAATAGAATGAAACACGTTTTTCTTTCCGACCCAGACTAGAAAAGGAAAACAATGAAACAGGCCAGATTCTTTACGTACCCCATTGATAACCTGGAATGAATCAAAACAAGCTTGCTGACACACACATAGAAAGACACACCTTAAACAATAACCCTAAGTGTATTTACAGGTATTATATATACAGGAAAAACTAGGTATGCATATTACTAGTTGTATAGTATCCACAGGTATTATCAGGTATATATTACTGGGTAAACAGGCGTTGTGTGTGTTGACTCCAGGGCGTTTCTCAGAGTAGAGACATGTGTTGTGAATGTTCTAGACACCAGGGACGGTCTGGACCTGAGGGAGACAAACTGACTTCCTGCAGCAAGGACGCGTGACAGATGTGTTACTGATGGAGGGACTCATCTGGTAAGAACATGTCCATGTGTGTGTGTGCTACGTGCTAGTGTGTGGTGTGTATTGTATGTGTGAGTGTGTGTGCTAGTGTGTGTGTGTGGTGTGTATTGTATGTGTGAGTGTGTGTGTGATGTTTATTGTATGTGCTAGGGTGTTTCTAGTGTTTGTTGTAAGTGTATGTTTGTATAATTCATGCCTGGTACTCATCTGGATGTTGGGGTGTTTGGAAAAGTTATTGCCTGGGGTACAGTATCCAAATATTTTGCCTTGTTTGTGAACATACACTCCATGATGTATGCCTGCAGATCAGGGTATGGACAGGAGACCTGAGTGAGAGAGTGAAGGAGGACAAGAGAGCCTCAGTTCTCACTGAGAGCCTTCTCCTGTCATCCACGATGAGTGCATTCATCAGCATGTTTAACACGTCTGACTGTGTACCTGCTCTGCAAACCCGAAAGAGGAGAAGAGATGCAGCATCTTCCAAAGCTCAAGTTTTGCACCAAGACCTCTTTCATCTTTCTCTCTCTCTCTCCATTTTTCTCTACCTCTCTCCTTTTCCAACCACACCGGGCTGTGACAGAAAATAAACTGACAGAATTCCTGTCAGAAAAGCCTTTGGGGATGACCCAAAAATAAGCCTTTCTGAGTGAACACTTTTGAGAAGATCCTTCATCTCTGTGAGAAAAGCGATTCCCTCTAGTGAGCGCTCTCACAAGAACTTATTTTTGACCTGCTGTAGCCTACGTGTTTATCTGTGTAGCAGCTGTTCACCTACATTGTTGTTTATGTTGAAGTCCTCTTGGTTTAAAAGAACGCTTGATTTCCCTTAGGATCCTGCAGCAAGAATCTGTTTTTCTTACCTGAATTTGTTCTACTTTTCGTTTTCGTCGCAGACATCCTTCTAACATAGCCTGCTGTTTGTTTAGTGTGTGCTAACGTAGGCTACTTGATCTGAGTTTAAAGTCACCAACTAGGCCTACTTAATTTTATTACCGACACCCTCACATCCAGCGGTCTTTAGGTTTACCTATGAGCTTATATCTAGTGGTTAGTTTCACAATCTTAATATCCCTCGTCTTCAAGACACTGACACGCAAAACAGCACGCTGGGAACCCCCCACCCCCTCGGGGGACGTGACCTTTTCTCTTTCTGTCTGCTTTGCTAACAACCCCAGCTAGAAAGGGCCAGCTGACATGCCAGCTTGCTAACAAACACTACAACACCTTTCTACTCGTTTCACCATAAACCCCCCGAGAAAGGGTGCGATTGCATCTCATCCGAAGTGCGGCAGAAACAGCCGAAGCTTCTATCAGGCTAGCGGGCAGGATGTCGTCTGGTAGCAGCTGGTCATTCTGTCTCCTGCCTTTCCTCGGCATATGGTCCAGCCTCACCATAACATACTCTCCCACGC
The DNA here is from genome assembly GCF_963692335.1 of Osmerus eperlanus. Taxonomy (NCBI): domain Eukaryota; kingdom Metazoa; phylum Chordata; class Actinopteri; order Osmeriformes; family Osmeridae; genus Osmerus; species Osmerus eperlanus. The sequence goes on from NC_085020.1 coordinate 2,521,093, forward strand.
TAACGACAATATTGGCTAATTAGCGCTTGAAAATTGTATTAGGTTCGTATTCGGATTAAATTAGTGCGTGACTGTTTGCAGCTCTTTCGCGGATGCCAGTCGAGATGGAGACGGACATTAATGCGGCCGATCACAGCATGTTTTAAAAGGAAAAAATGCGGCCAATTTTCCATAACTGTTTATGGGTAGCTGGGGGACTACCTAAGCTAGTCTACCATTTTTATCATGGCCTAATTTGGTCCCTTTTCTGTCATGAGCGCTAAAAGGATATCACGTCGAATTAGATGGGAGTTCTTGAAATACGACGTTTAGATTGCAGTGGATAGACCCAAGTTAAAAACACTCTCTCAGAGACTTTATAAGCCTACATTAGCTGTCCTGTCGTTGTCCAATACTGACACCAGCTCCTTTCAAACTACAAAATAACCTTTTCGGAGAACACCGAACACGCTTCTACATGAAGCGTCTGGAACACATGGGAGCGCTTCACATAGCTCAACGTGATTAATGTGAAAGGTCTGCCAGAGCGTGTGTGCATATGTGAGCGCTTGTGTGTGTGTGTGAGCACTTGCCTATGTGACCACTTGGGTATGTGAGCACTTGTGTATGTGCTTGTGCGTGAGTGTTTGCGTTGGTGCGTGAGTGCGTGCGGTGGGCCCTTCTGTGAGTGTGAAATCTCAGGCAGCTCGAACCCCCCCCCCCCCCCCCCCCCTGAAAGCACCTGAAAGAGCCTGAGAGCCCCAGACCAGTCTCCAGGCCCCAGACCAGTCTCCAGGCCCCAGACCAGTCTCCAGGCCCCAGACCGGTCTCCAGGCCCCAGACCGGTCTCTAGGCAGCTTCCTACTCTGCCTATACGGAGCACCGGCCCTGTGTGTAGGTCGTGCGTGTGTGTGAGAGTATGTGTGTGGTGTGGTGTGAGAGAGTGTGTGTGAGAGAGAATATGTGTGTATGCGTGTGAGAGTGTGTGTGTATGTGGCTGTGAGAGAGAGTGTGTGAATGATTACAGTCAGTTTTTAGTGTGTTAGCAACATCTACATTATCACGGTTGATTCCTTCTTAACTGAGTGTGACATTTACTTTGTTCTCATACTAAAGCTGTTGAACAGTAGCTTTGGCAGAGCTGATTAGGGATTACTGGTCCATCGCATGTTTAATATCTTAGTTTGACAACATATAAACACAATTTTGCTTCAGAGAAATCTGTCTCACTGTGTTGTAACTTCTTAAATAATGACTCAACTATACAGCTAACCGTATGAAAATATTTCCATAAAAGGAGAGTTGTTGGAGTCCGGTATAACTGAAACTTTGTTTTGACAGTTAGTCTGAACCCACCCCGACACAGCCCCAGTCACACAGCAGCTGACTGGCATCATGTTTAACCACATGCAGGGGCACTGCTAGGGGGGTTCAGGCCCCCGTCTGTTGGGCCCCTGTCTATTGGGCCTCCTGTCTGTTGGGCCTCCTGTCTGTTGGGCCTCGTGTCTGTTGGGCCTCCTGTCTATTGGGCCTCTCGTCTGATGGTCCTCCTGTCTATTGGGCCTCCTGTCTATTGGGCCTCCCGTCTGTTGGGCCTCCTGTCTATTGGGCCTCCTGTCTATTGGGCCTCCTGTCTATTGGGCCTCCTGTCTGTTGGGCCCCCTGTCTATTGGGCCTCCTGTCTGTTGGGCCTCGTGTCTGTTGGGCCTCCTGTCTGTTGGGCCTCGTGTCTGTTGGGCCTCCTGTCTGTTGGGCCTCGTGTCTGTTGGGCCTCCTGTCTATTGGGCCTCCTGTCTGTTGGGCCTCGTGTCTGTTGGGCCTCCTGTCTATTGGGCCTCCCTCCCGTCTGTTGGGCCTCCCGTCTGTTGGGCCTCCTGTCTGAGAAAAATCATCCTAATCCTCCACCCCACACCACGGTGTCCCTAACCATATGCAATTACTTACATCTGCGACATCAACGACTGCAAAAATTACATCAGAATCAAGTGAAACATTAACATAAACGTCTATAAAAACATCCTGTAACAAACCACTGTTACATTTCCTCATGAGTTAACTCAAAACAGGTCCTTCCAGAACAGTGCTTTTCGCCATCTCTTTCTACCTGTCCTCATCCTGTCCTCATCCCCAGCATATCTAGTAATACAGAAGGCAATCAGTCAATACTAAAAACACTTACTGTAGCGCTGTGTGTGTGTCCACCTGTCAGTCCTGTTAACAGGGATTGATTTATTTTTTCTTTGTGCTCAGCCACCATATATATATATATATATAGACATGATTCAAACTCTAACCCTTACTGAGACAGGCATGCAGACTAATGGACAGAGCAAGTACACATGTACAGACACATACAGTACCGCAGACACACAGAAACCATCACCTCAAACTTTGAGACTATTTTCAGACACAGAAATTAACGAGGGAGAGAGAAAGCTTGGTAAGGAAAAGGCAGGAGAGAGAGAGAGAGAGAGAGAGAGAGAAAGAGAGAGAGAGAAAGAGAGAGAGAGAGAGAGAGAGAGAGAGAGAGAGAGAGAGAGAGAGAGAGAGAGAAACAGAAAGACAGAGAGGGAGAGAGAAAGCTTGGTAAGGAAAAGGCAGGAGAGAGAGAGAGAGAGAGAGAGAAAGAGAGAGAGAGAGAAAGAGAGAGAGAGAGAGAGAGAGAGAGAGAGAGAGAGAGAGAGAGAGAGAAAGAGAGAGAGAAACAGAAAGACAGAGAGGGAGAGAGAAAGCTGGGTAAGGAAAAGGCAGGAGAGAGAGAGAGAGAGAGAGAGAGAGAAACAGAAAGACAGAGAGGGAGAGAGAAAGCTGGGTAAGGAAAAGGGCAGGAGAGAGAGAGAGAGAGAGAGAGAGAGAGAGAGAGAGAGAGAGAGAGAGAGAGAAACAGAAAGACAGAGAGGGAGAGAGAAAGCTGGGTAAGGAAAAGGCAGGAGAGAGAGTGAGAGAGAGAGAAGGACAGAGAGACAGACAGGGAAAGAGATGGACAGAGCACCGGAGGGAGAGAGACAAAAAGACAGACCAAGGGAAAGAGAGAAAAGAGGGTGATAATGTGGATGAATCAGCGGAGGGAAACAGGAAGACTCATACACTATAGAACAGCACTGCATCTCTGTCTGCAGAGCTATTATCTGTGGGTCCCTGCCCCAGGCAGGATCCTGGTGTCACCCGGAAAGAAAGGATGAATCCATCTTAACTGCGAGTACAGTAATAACTGCAGAGCCATATGGCTTCTGGCAGGTAGGGTACACTGTTGGTCACCTCCACAAGAATAGCCCGATTCACTGCCCAGGAAAGGAAACAGCAATAAAGGGAGGGAGAGAGAGATATCTGGCTAGCTGGAAAAGGTAGCGATACACAGCCTGCTGTGTGTCATCAGGATCTGCATTTCCGTCGTTTGACAAATGTAGACGTCCAAATTCAGTGCCTGAAGTGAGTCTGCAGACCAAACAAATAAGACACTCTTCCGACACTTCTGTTTATTATTCTGTTACTTCTTTTATTTGTCAGTGTGGGCTTTAGTTCCCATCTGCTTATCTCCCTCCCTCTCTCCATCTCTCCATCTCTCCCTCTCTCCATCTCTCCATCTCTCCATCTCTCCATCTCTCCATCTCTCCCTCTCTCCATCTCTCCCTTTCTCCATCTCTCCATCTCTCCCTCTCTCCATCTCTCCATCTCTCCCTCTCTCCGTCTCTCCATCTCTCCCTCTCTCCATCTCTCCCTCTCTCCATCTCTCCCTCTCTCCATCTCTCCATCTCTCCCTCTCTCCGTCTCTCCATCTCTCCCTCTCTCCCTCTCTCCCTCTCTCCGTCTCTCCATCTCTCCCTCTCTCCATCTCTCCCTCTCTCCATCTCTCCCTCTCTCCATCTCTCCATCTCTCCATCTCTCCATCTCTGCCTCCAGTGCTAAGCTCCAGCCAGGCCTCCAGTGACCACTCTGAGACGTCAGAGTTGGCTAACCCAGAGAGAGACACTGGCGATGGGCTGCTTGTCAGTGACAGACTGGCACACTGGAGGAAGAGGCTGGCGCTAAGGCTGCTCTTTCACTGGTGTCGGGTTCCCGTCACAGAACAAAGTTGTCACATACTGTTCAGTCATGAGTCACCACAGACGTTCATATTTGGTTTGGCGCGGCATGGATCTTTATTGTCTTGGGGGGGAGGGCAAATTAATTTGCAGGGAGATTACGTTTTATTGGTAGTTGACAGATGTGATGAGGTGAACTGGAAGTGCCAGCTTGTGCTTCATGTTTATTCATGTCCAGCTGAAATAGTTGAAGTATACTAGTATAGTTTAAGTATAGTAGTATAGTTGAAGTATACTAGTATATTTCTAGTATAGTAGAAATGATCACGATGCTGCAGTTGGGCTCAGCATGGAGTCAGAGATGGTTGGATGCATGCCGTCAGTTTGTATGTAACCCCCCCTCCCCTCCCCCTCCCTCCCCCCCCTCCCCCCCTTCCTCCCTCCCCCCCTCCCCTCCCCCCCCTCCCTCCCCCCTCCCCTCCCTCCCTCACTCACTCCCATCTCTCTTCCCGAGCGTTTCCCATCATTCCGCTGCGTGCGGGCCGTCTCAAACATTCCGTCTGCTGACTCAGGCTCGAGGAACCCAGGACTCGTTCACAGCGACGTCACACGCTGCCCACCGAGGGTCGCTGCACTCTTCAGACCACATCCTCCGCCTGCCACAAGCCTTGGAGGGACTCTATTGCTTTCCTAATGTTCATTCAAGGGAGTTGCGACAGAGCTATGAGTTTGTAAATGCAGTCATTTCAAATCATTTGGATTTTGGTGCACATGAGGAAGAGAGAGTGAGGAAGAAATTCTGTTTCAGAGCTGCCCTGCAGGTGCTGTGGGTTTATAAATATCCCTGATCTGTCAATGGCAGCCATTATTATCATTATCAACGCAATGATATCTCAGTTACATTCTTCAGAAGGCCTCCTTTCAGGATGTGAGGTCTATCGGCTTCTGAAGGGCACCGTCCAGGAGAGAGAGGGAGTGGAGGAATGATTGACAGTTGATTTAGGAGCGAAAGGGCAGAGGGGAAATAGATGAAGTTTTGCCAATTTCTGATGATGAGTGTAGTCAAAGGACAAACACACACGCACACACTCACACACACATCTTGACTACAACATCTCAAATGCACACCATTTACAGATCAAACAGCCCCTGGAATTACATGAAACGCCTTTCACTGCATGTTTTTTTAGATACACAAAAAACACTGACAAACTAACGAACCTTAACCTAACACAGCACATGTAACAGACACATAGACACATGTAACAGACACATAGACACATGTAACAGACACATAGACACATGTAACAGACACATAGACACATGTAACAGACACATAGACACATGTAACAGACACATAGACACATGTAACAGACACATAGACACATGTAACATCTCACAACGAGAGAAACAGGACAATGACTCCCATGTCAGAGAGAGATCAGAGACCAGAGATCTCTCATCCGAGTTTCCTTCATTCCCCCGGCTACGAGGTCAAGAGCAGAGCTGGATGAAAGACGAGGGAGGAAGGAGAGAAAGGCCTTCGCTTTTCATCAGGCGTCCAACTGTGCTGCAGATAAGCTGGACGCAAACATGACGCAAGAACATTTTCTCCCTCAGGCCATGATGACTACATACCCCCCACATGCCCCACCCCCACATGCCCCACCCCCACATGCCCCACCCCCACATGCCCCACCTCCACCCCCACCCCTGTGTGAAATCCGCCTCCCTGGAAAACTAAAACCCGTGATTTAACCCAACGCTGTGGTATCTAGTAACACTGTCATACCAGGAGAGTTTGAATGAATCTGACATCCCAAGAGCCACACCTTCACTGAGAGCTCAAGCCCCCGACTAGGTTTACAGAAAGGAGTGTTTCCTAACGCAAACACACACCCGCCCTCTTGAGGACTGGACAGCAACACCAACACACCCGCCCTCTTGAGGACTGGACAGCAACACCAACACACCCGCCCTCTTGAGGACTGGACAGCAACACCAACACACCCGCCCTCTTGAGGACTGGACAGCAACACCGCGGAAAGCTAACAGTTTGATAGCGTTGGTGGGCGACATTTCAGCTAAGTAGTTCGTTTACAGATTCAGCATGCTCACATCTAATTGTGCAGAGGAGGTGAGCTGCCTAATCCATGCTTGCCTAATTTGAGCCCAACTTGTGCCAGCCCGGTTCCAGCCTGGCTAAATCTACCTAAATCCCATCATCCGAGCAGCACATACTGCCAGCTCGCAGCTCACAGCTCGAACGCAGACAGAGAAATCCTCAAGGGCAAAAAGACAAGGGCGACATCAAAGATCCGAATAAATTCTTACTGTGTGAGTAATTAACTAATCGTATCAGCTGGATGTTACTGTGGCGATTGGAACGGCTGTCGACACCGTGAGAGAACTGAGGGAGGAAGAAAGAGAGAGAACGAGAACAGAGCAAAGGAGAGAGGGAGAGATGATGAGTGAGAGAGAGAGAACGAGAGAGAGAGAGAGAGAGAGAGAGAAAGAGGGATATATGGAAAAAGGTGGTGCGTTGAGGGAGGGAGGACAGAGAGAGTGGGAAGAGAGAGAAAGAAGGATATACTGTATGGAGAGAGGGTAAGAGAAAGGGGGGATGGAGGAGAGAGAGAGACTGAGGGAGTGTGTGTGTGGACTGAGGGTTTTCCAGCAGGAATTAATTCTCCCTAATCTACACCTGCTCTATAGCTGACTGAGACAAACAAACTGACAGGCTTATCTCAGCCCAGGAGAGAACCAGGGGGAGACAGAAGGATGGAGAGAGAGAGAGAGAGAGAGAGAGAGAGAGAGAGAGAGAGAGAGAGAGAGAGAGAGAGAGAGAGAGAGAGAGAGAGAGAGAGAGAGAGAGAGAGAGAGAGAGAGAGAGAGAGAGAGAGAGAGAGAGAGAGAGAGGGAGGGAGGGAGGTGGGAGAGAGATGGGGGAGAGAGAGAGAGGGAGGTGGGAGAGAGATGGGGGAGAGAGCGAGAGGGAGGTGGGAGAGAGAGGGAGGTGGGAGAGAGAGAGAGAGATTGGAGAGAGAAGAGGAGGGGTGGGGGAGAGAAAGAGAAATGGAGTAGAGAGAGAGAGAGATTAAGGAGAGAGGAAGAGAGAAGGGGGAAAGATGTGGGAGAGAAAGTGGGAACTAGAGAATGAGAAGGGTAACTCAAATGAAGGAGACTGGTTTCGGAACAATTTTCTCTTCTCTCGTACATTTTCTCGTTTCCTTTTTCTTGAAAAATTCAATGCGGCTTAGAGAGAGAGGAAGAGGTGGAGTAAGAAAGAGAAAGAGGGAGAGAAAAAAGTAGCAGGGTAGAAAGAGAGAAAGGTAGAGATATAAAAAGAGAGACCTGGAAAGAGAGACAGTAGGAGGTAAGGAAGGAAAAAGAGAGAGAGAGAGATCAAGGGAGGTCAACATTGAGAGAGAGAGAGACAGAGTTAGAGGGAGAAAATGAATGCAAACAAAAGGCTTTGCCACCACACCAGCGGGCGGTTCTTGCACATCCTCCTGGGCTTTCCTGATCACGGCCACGACTCTGGGGTCTGCTCCCGCTGTCTCCCTCGTCAAGGGCAGACCCGCTCTCTCAGCAGCCCCACGCCTGGCAGGCCCCCCAGGAACACAGCCAGCACGCCACCTTCCCCACAGCGACCTGGAGCCTCTGTCATCCACAGAGACTTGACACCCAGCAGACATGTCCCCTCTGGGTGACACCAGAGACTGAGGACAGGAGACAGTCACACGAGGGAGAGAGAGAGAAAGAGAGGGTGGGAGAGAGAGATAGAGAGATTGAGATAGAGAGAGAGAAAAATAGAGAGAGGAAGAAAGCGACAGAGAAAGAGAAAAAGAAAGTGGGAGAGAGAGAGAGAGAAAGAAGAAGGCCGTAAAGCAGAGGAAAGGATTATGGGGGGAAGAGGATGTAAGAGCGAAGGAACAGCAGAGGAAAAGTACAAATAAGGGGTCCCATAAGGTAACAGGCTGCGTGTGTGTGTGGGACACTAGTTGTCAGTGCCGGAATAAGAAAAAGTCTGCATGACACTGAAGGAGTGAATCATTACCGACTCATACAGACGTGTATACACGTCCAGCTACATCCTCATACAGGGTTTTTACAGTTTTTCTCGATTGGTTACACACATTTTCTGAATGCATACCTCATACTCTCAGAACTCTACACACAAATCAAAAAAACACACACACAATGGGCAAAACCCCTCACTTCTCCTGCAAAATTAAACTTTACATTCAAAACAATGTTATTTAATCTCAAAATGGTATTTTGTTTTCAAATGACAAACACAAACCATCATATGAATAGACATTTATAAGAACCATTTGAACACTAATGTGCTCAATGTAAAACACTATGATGAATGGAAAACACTTCTTCTTCATTCATCATAGTGAGTTAGGCCTTTTTTTGTTCAGTGTTACACTTACTACAGACAGTACATACATAAGTGTGTTGTAAAATATTTGAAAATATTTTTTTTATACTCAGAACACAGAAATACACGGTAACAAATATGTTTTACGTATTTTTCCCAGAAAAACAATGTACACAGTGTACATCCCAACCAACACAAAGTTGCACATACAGTGGTCTACATACAAAACAACAGAATCATTTACTGTATAGGGTACACAGTTACATTATTATTATTTTTCTTTGTATTTTCCGTAATGTTATGGCGTTATTTTCTAGGACCATGTTCATGATTTCAGTTTCCTGTTCAGGAGACAGAAGATGTTCCCGACCACCTTGTGTTGGTAATCTTTCAGTTCTGCCAAACAAATAGTAAAATACTGTAAATACTGTGTAGGAATACAAAGTAGGAATACATTTCCCAAATACTTGAAACATACTTTATTTTTACAGTCCTACAGAACAGTCCACAGGCAATACTGTACTACTGTACTCATTGAGTACTGTATTGATATGCAGTAGGCCTACTGCAATTTTGTAGTGAGAGTAGATTTCTTACCTATTCTCATTTCGGAATGTCCGGATGATGGATGCTACAGTGTACCTGCTCAAATTTGGCTGTACTCTTTGCCCAGCCTCCTTCATTGTTAGACCATGGTTGACTACATGGTCAACAAAAGCGGCTCGGATCTCATCAGAGATTATGGTCCTTGGCCTTCCTCATCCTCGTCCTCCCCGTCCTCCTCCTCTTACTCTCACTCCTCTGCCTCTGTTTCCAATGTTGGCATCCATTGCTCAAAAACAGAAGAGGTCACTTGTTGCCCTTTTATGCTAAAGCTCTGATTGCTAATTGTAAAACTGTGTGACAGGTGTTTGTCCATGCGATGAGTCAGAGTGCGTATTTGAATGGCAGTGTGTTCCTTGTGAAAACAAAAGATTTTCTTCATGAAAATTGTGCCAAATGCAGAGAATTGTGTGTAGTGTTTTGAAAAAAGTGTGTTTTAGAACTGCAATTTGAGTGTAAAGCAGGAATTGTGCTTGTAGTTTAGCAGAATTGGTTCATGGGGTTGGTGCATGAGTTACATGTTGTGGTCATTGTGTCTCAAGTACCAGTATTTTTGTGTAAACAATTGAGAAAAACTGTAAAACCATGAAGGAACCATTCAAATGGATTTCAAGGGGAAAATACTAAAAAGTATTTATTATGTCTCACCAAATTACCCACTTTTCGGGGACGTCCTCCAGCAAAAGGGATTCTGAGGTCTCTGACGTCACCTGTCACCTGTTAATAAATCCCTCATCGACTTCCTGTAAGCAAGACCCTGACCGAGGACAGTAGAATGCCAAAAGTACTAAAGGGTTCCAGTTCGACGGTCTGGAGGCCACCCAGAGCAGCCGTGCAGTACTGAGGCTGGACATACAGTACATGTTCTTCACTTGTCAGACGCTTATCCAAAGTGACATTTAAATAGTGCGTAAGGTGAGCAGAAGAACAAGGATGTGTGTCAGTTAAACACTAAGCATGCTGGGAGTTTGGACGAGTCAGAGATCAGGTAAACCAGGAACAAAAAGTTTCATGCTCTGATTTCTTTTTTTTTACCTCCAATCGACAAGGCACTCGTTCTACATTGTCGTGACTGTAATCATCTGCAATCACACTGATTTGGGTTCTAGAACACTGCTTCCCCATAGAAACAAGGCCAGAAGGTTCTATTTGGGAACCTACAGTAACGTTAATGATTCTTAAATCGCCTGAAACAGTTCTACATACGGTAACTTACAGACAAGGAAGTGTTCTGCTTTTCCGTCAGTACAAACAGCTCTACATTGTGTACACGACTCTCTTTCTCAGAGTGTACGTAAGCTAGCTGCACCCTGGATGAGTCCTCTGACGATGAAGATGATGTTCCTGCAGCCTAGCTCTGACTCCAGATCCTCCACTGTGCTCCTCTCCCCTGATTCCGGCCTGATCTTATCTGTCTGGCTGAACAATGAGGACAGGCCATTTGTCAAGAAGCTGTGTGTGAGATGGGGGTCCCTCTACAGGGATGGGGTCTGCAGACTGGCCTCATTAAAGCTCCAATGCTCACAGTCCCCCTATAGAACGTAAGGTGTGGTACGATGTGTAATGCATTCGTTTGGCCGAAGCGTTTTAATCCAAAGTGACAAACGAGGGGGATTTGAACCTGCGACCTCAGAGCTATATCAGTCCCTGTAAGCACCAGTCCATCCGAAGTCAAGGTCGACACACATGATTCCTACAATAACAACACAGAAGACCAGCTTGTGCTGCCTGTCCCTTCATTTGAAAGTCACAGACACTAGGAACGGTACCTTACGTTGAAACAAACACAACTTTACCATCCGCACACTTACGGCTGCCATCCACAACTATCTCCGTTCAGCCCACCACACCCCTGCCGCCTGGGCTTCGCAGGGCTGGGTATGCAGGGCAGAGACCCGGCCATGCCTGGGACCTCCTGGCACAGCTTGTCAGCCACGTGCTGCTGCTCTGGATGAAGGGACATTAGGACAGGACACCTGCCACGTCTAACATTAGCCTGTCATCGTCCTCCATTTGTGCGGAGATCGCCCTGGCAGCCGGTGTACTCAAAGTGGACTTATAAAAGTTTAAGAACAAAACACACTTTGCGCATGTTAAAGTTGTCGATAAGTACGTGAATGGGCAAAATCAGTAAAAAAAATTGTACAATTCCATTTCAAAATGTATTATGCTCATTTAAAGTAGATTTAAGTGAACCATCTTTTTCCGCTTGGAAAGGTGGGAGGATGAGAGAGCATCAGAGTCGGGTACAGAAGAGCTGATCCACGCATTCAGGTGCTGACGGGAAGTAAGGATGGACGACCTCTTTCAAGACGGCAGAAATGGAGGTTTCTAAAAGGCAGAATGTTTTAAATATTGTTCAAGAAGGGGGAGGATTTCTGCATCAGAACCTGCAGACTGCATGGTGTGTGTGTGAGCGTGCGAGTGTGTGTGTGGGTGTGAGCGTGCGAGTGTGTGTGTGGGTGTGAGCGTGCGAGTGTGGGTGTGAGCGTGCGAGTGTGTGGGTGTGAGCGTGCGAGTGTGTGTGTGTGTGTGAGCGTGCGAGTGTGGGTGTGGGTGTGAGCGTGCGAGTGTGGGTGTGAGCGTGCGAGTGTGGGTGTGAGCGTGCGAGTGTGGGTGTGAGCGTGCGAGTGTGTGTGTGTGAGCGTGCGAGTGTGGGTGTGGGCGTGCAAGTGTGGGTGTGAGCGTGCGAGTGTGGGTGTGGGTGTGAGCGTGCGAGTGTGGGTGTGAGCGTGCGAGTGTGGGTGTGAGCGTGCGGGTGTGGGTGTGAGCGTGCAAGTGTGGGTGTGTCGGTGTGCGTGTCCGATGCTTGTGCGTGCGTGCTTAGACTACTGTATGAGTGTGCGGTTTGAGAACTCTTAAAAACTTGCAGTTGAATTATTATGCTGTCTTGTTTGCTAAATGCTACGGAAATATTTACCATTTAGTTAATTTATTATCTGCTCTTTGCAAATTGCACTTCCATTAACTTGTTTTAAACTACATTTCTAATTCAAACATCTCCAAAGAGATACTTACACGACTGTCGATATGACGAACACTTAACCACCAATCAAATAAACCACACCAACTGAAGGCTAGTCACTAGCCCCACCTACTGTATAATAACACTGCAGAATCATAAAATAATGATGTCAGAGAGTGCACGGGAGAGAGAAAGAGAGAGAGAGAAAGAGAGAGAGAGAAAGAGAAAGAAAGAGGGATGATGGAAATGGTGAAACAGAACAGGAAAAACAAGGTCAGAGAGAAATAGAATTTTAGAAAGAAGAAGAAAGAGAATGGAAAGGAGTTGAAGGAAAATTAATGTCATAAATTCTGACAAGTCTTGTTTTATACTTTATAACAATGGGACTAAATTAGTCTGCTGCCTCCATAAATTTCTTTGGATTCTTTATTTTATTGGTGGTTTCATCAAGTCATAAACAAGCCTATGGGCTGCTCCCGCTAAATGATCTGGCCTGGAATAAAAGTGGGGCCGTCTGGGTTATGGTGTGAATCACTGTGTTGACCACACTCCATCATACAAACACACACACACACACTCACACTCCATCACACACACACACACACACACACACACACACACACACACACACAAACACACACACTCACACTCCATCACACACACACACACACCATAACACACACACGAACGAACGCAATTAACACGTTAAATTAAATTAACCTTAAAGGGCAGGGAGTTTAGCACCCTGGAAGAATATCTGTCTCCAGAACCAGGAGGAGGAGAAGGAAAATCCCTGCAGCTCTGCAGAATCCTGGAGGGGCCTGCAGTGTGACAGCCAGGTGTATGCAGAATCCTGGACGGAGTCTGCAGTGTCGACTGTGTGACAGCCAGGTGTATGCAGAATCCTGGAGGGCTCTGCAGTGTCGGCTGTGTGACAGCCAGGTGTATGCAGAATCCTGGAGGGCTCTGCAGTGTCGGCTGTGTGACAGCCAGGTGTATGCACCGCAGCACAGCACCAGCACAGGCTGGTTATCTCGACCAGTCAGCAGGCATGTTTCCCTGCTAATTGGCGCTGACTTATTTTCTCAACACAGCCGCGGTATAAAGCTATTGTGTCTGATTAGCATGCAGCTAATTGAAAGGGCAAACGGAGTAGAACAGTCATCACTTTGTGGCTGTCACCTTCCATTCTCTCCCGTGACTCATGGCAAATGGCTCTGACGTCGCTAACGAGTGTGTGAGGAAAGCACACACACACACACGGCTGACTGCGTTAGAGAGCGATACTGTATCTGCTGCATACTGGTACTGACTCTCCCATTAGTCCTGAGCTCCTCCTGTCTCCTCACGTGGAGTTCCTCCTCCTCTTCCGTCGGACGCTCAGAGACGCTCTGAGGACGCTGCTCTGCTCCGTGATGTGCACGGTGTGTGTGTGTAAGTGTGTGTGTGTGTGTGAGTGTGTCTCTCAGGGAGAGGGAGGAGGTTTCCCAAGCAGTGTGGGGGTGGGCTGCCACTAGCAAGGCTACGTCATGTGGGGCGCTGTGTCTGTGAGGAAGGTGTGTGTGTTCAGAATGTGTGTGTTCAGAGTGTGTGTGTTCAGAGTGTGTGTGCTGGCACAGCCTGGAGGGTCCCCCTGCTATGTATATATCCTCCAGCTGTCAGTGCACGGCTGATTGATAACCCCAAACAAACTTTTAGGACTTCTATTTTTCAATAGCTTAACTGTTCGGATGCCACTCTCTGTGTGTGAGTGTGTGTGTGTAGGTGTGTTTGTGTGTGCATAGTATGCGAGACACCAAGGGCCCCTGGAATGACTGTGTCAGAGGAACTGTCAGTGAAACAGAGTGAGAGGATAAAAGAACGAGAGAAGTGTGGAAGACAGAGAGACAGAGAGAGGGGGGGGGTCAGGAGAGCTGACGATGGGAGGAGGATGAAGGGAGGGAGAGAGAGCTGGAGAGGGGCAGAGAGAGAGAGGACGGGGAAGGGGAAGAACCTATACAGGAGCGGTGCAAATCAGGATCGGGGGGAGGGAGAGGGGTGGAGCAGACCCACAGCGGAGCGAGGGAGAGAGGGAGACGGGAGAGAGAGAGAGCACAGTGTGAGCACAGACGCTGCATGCCGAAGTTAGGCTGACTGAATGCGGAGGATTACTGAAGCGCTATTCGTTACGGGAGTCTTGGGCAGCCTACCACTCATCAAAGAAGAGAGAGATTCAAAGAGGACCTGCGTGTGTGAATAATTAGAAAAGAAAACCAGTCTTTTTCTTCTTCTCCCAGACCAGGATTTTCTATTTATCACAACCTGCTCAGCAGGATCCTCTTTGAGCACTGTGGGATATTTGTGTGTGTGAGTGTGTGTGTGAGTGTGTGTGAGAGTGTGTGTGTGTGTGACACTTGTCACTACTTATCATGCTCCTGATCCATCTCTATTGAGCACACACACAGGCACAGGTGCGGTCGTGAGTGAGCGCAGGAGAAACACCTGAGGATTCGGACACACACGCCACGGAGCCACCGGAATCACGCAGAGCGATCGCTGTCCTTTAAACTCAGTGGATGGTCTCTCTCCTCTAACTCCAGCGTGCTGACATGGAACTAGGAGTCGCATGAAAAAACGACCCGCCCAGCATTTCTATTCTGAAGGTGCGTAGAAGTAAAAGGATTATAAGGACTCGATAACTTCTAATGGATTGGACCTTTTAATTTTTATTTTGTGATTTTGGACAACCTGGTACTGAAGCAGGGGTAGAAGGTAAGAATGTAGAAGGTAAGACTTTTCAGTTTTGTCTTCAAGAATAATTTACACATCGGAAGGTTTGATCTTGTGTCTGGGATAAAGAACATCATTCTTGAATGCGGTGGACATATTCACAGGGATTTACCCCGGTCGGTTTGGAATAATTCCAAAGCAATTCCATTCCTAGAATATCACTGTTCACAATCGGTTAGTGTTACCATTACTGTAACAACAGGCAAGGCTGTTGCTGTCAGATGAGTTAGCAGCTAAGCGGAAGTCATCGTTTTGTTCGCAGAAGTCCAAGTTTTTCCACGAGTCCCAAAGCTTCTCTTCCTGGCGTTCTGAGCAGAGCCTCTCATCAGGGGCTGTGAAGCGGACACTGACTGGACGTTCAGTGGACGCCCAGTTTGCTGGGCTCCGGGCACCATGAAGCAGACGAACACCAGAGGTGTCTCTGCGCTGACGCACCTCGTCAGGTAACAGACCACAGCAGCCTGTCTGGGTGAAGACGTGGAAAAGCTGGAAGCGTGGAAGCGAAGCGATGAACCTGCGAGGAGGAAACATCTCAGAGCTGATCTCGTCCGCTGCCCGAGCCACCACGTCCGTGCTCTTCGACCCTGACCCCTGGCCTCCCGGCACCCAGGGAACCCTGGGAAACGTAGTCAGGAACGCGTCGGTGCCGGGGTGCGGCGAGATGGAGCTGATGCTGGGGAACTGGTCCCAGGGTGGGGGGGGCGGGGGGGCCGGGGGGGCCGGGGAGGAGGCGAGGGTGGTGGGGTGCGCCACGGCTACGCCAGCGGGGGTGCAGAAGAACTGGGCGGCGCTGCTGATCTTGGCGGTGATCGCCGTGACGGTGACTGGGAACATCCTGGTCATCATGGCCGTGTCGCTGGAGAAGAAGCTCCAGAATGCCACCAACTACTTCCTGATGTCGCTGGCCGTCGCGGACATGCTGCTGGGGGTCCTCGTCATGCCTGTCTCCATGGTGACCATCCTCTACAGTAAGTGTGCTGGTGTGTGTGTGTGTGTGCAAGACTGTGTGCGGTGTGTGTGTTGTGACGCATATGTGTGTGTGCTCTCATCATGTGCCTGATTAAATAATGCAGTAACGAATGTTTGGACGATACAGTGAAGAAATATATTTGGTTTCTCAAGTGTGGTACTTCAACTCGCACTTTATCTGATGATGGGCATCTGTCATTGTGATGTTTCAGATAGCAGTTCACTGTAGCTAGTGGTTCCTGAGAGGGTTTTACGAAAGCTTTTCAATTATAAACATCATCGTGAATTGAGATGTCCAATTTTAAGGCTGGCTGGACTCTGTTCTCTTAGACTGTTTGTTGTTGCCGTTTACACATCTGTCACTAAACACACGGAGGCAAGAGGGCTTGTTGATGAATTTCACGTCTTGGAATGAGTTTGGCTTGATGCTTAATTTCTCATGCATGTATTCATTGTGAGGATGGTTCAGGTTCACTATTGGCTCCATCAAGAGTCCCTAGAGATGAGGAGTACAGAAGATCTTTCTAGTGAATAAGCTCCTCTGGCAATAAGATTTATGGACCATTCCTTCATTCTAAGTGGTCCCTGTCCAATTGGTTTAGTTATTGTATCACCAAAATACAGTATGATAATATTTTACACATCGATTTCTTATCTTCAGGACTGCCTTGTTATCTTATTACCAAGTCAAGATATCCCACTGTTTGCCTCCCCCCCCACCCCCCCCCCCAGACCCCCCCAGCCCCCCCCACCCACACCCCCCGCACCACCCCCCAGACCCCCCCAGCCCCCCCCACACACACACCCCGCACCACCCCCCAGACCCCCCCAGCCCCCCCCACACACACACCCCGCACCACCCCGCACCACCCCCACACACACTTTTGTTCTCTGTCTCGGTCTCCCTCTCTTTTCTGACTTCCCATGGAACCCAGTCCCTAGTTCATTTGTTTACCCCTCCCAAGCTACTCCTGTGGAAATGTGTAAATGCCACGAGTCATTGCTTTCATAGGAGGGCTTAAAGCCCTAAGTAGAAAACTAATTTGCATCAGAAAGAGGACGCTAAATTGTTTTGAAGGGAAAGCATTGGGGAAAGACTGACCTACCTTTCCTGTTAGACGTTGCCTCTTTAATGAGAAGACAAAATAAGTCATTAAACATTGTGATGCAGAGAGAAACGCTACGGACAGTTTGTAATTATTTTCTCGAGTCGCCACACTGTCACGGCCGATTGGATTCATCTGTAACAAAGTGTAGCACAAACACAACGCCATTTGCCATCGCAGAGACACAATGGTGCCACACGCCTTTCATTACCAGAACAAGTATCGTTATGATTGCGCAACGGTCCTGTTGAAGCAATTACGAGATGGGACACCTCTTGACCGATGACAGCGATACGTATCCCACAATTCCAGGGGAAACAGTAAGAGATAGTGGGGTCCTCATGTAAACAGATGTTTTGTAATTTGGGTGAAAGCCTTTAGCTCAGCTGTAACTCTTCCCCCATTGGCAGCGTGTGCCTCTTACAGACCCAATAAATCACCAAGGGAGCGTTCTCTGAATACTGGAGCTGTGGTTGTGAGCGAACAGTGACCGTCTTCTGATGGTTTAACAAGCAGGCATTAGGAAACACAGCGGAGAGACTCTTTCATCTGCTCACAGCCTACAAGGTGCTCTGAAGCATCGAGATGATGGCTCACATCTATACGATGAGAAGACCTCCTGGGAGCCATCGCCTCGCTCTTCTCCTCTCACAGGGTCCAGAGCCCCCTGACTCACAGGGCTCTGCTTCTTCACCTATACCAACCCTACACGTTGTCCCTGAAGGCTAGCCCTCTGCTGTGAGGTGTGTATTGAAGACAGACTCTTCTGTTGTCATGGTTAAGGACGATAGCAAGATGTTGGCTCAACGTTCCCTGGAAGAAAATAAATGGCTTAATTTCTCGACTGATCTCCCTTATCCGTAATCCTCTCTCTGTCTCTCTGTCTCTCTGTCGGTCCCCCTCTCTCTGTCTCTCTGTCTCTCTGTCTCTCTGTCGGTTCCCCTCTCTCTGTCGGTCCCCCTCTCTCTGTCGGTCCCCCTCTCTCTGTCGGTCCCCCTCTCTCTGTCTCTCTGTCTCTCTGTCGGTCCCCCTCTCTCTGTCGGTCCCCCTCTCTCTGTCTCTCTGTCTCTCTGTCGGTCCCCCTCTCTCTGTCGGTCCCCCTCTCTCTGTCTCTCTGTCTCTCTGTGTCTCTGTCGGTCCCCCTCTCTCTGTCTCTCTGTCTCTCTGTCTCTCTGTCTCTCTGTCGGTCCCCCTCTCTCTGTCTCTCTGTCGGTCCCCCTCTCTCTGTCTCTATGTCTCTCTGTCGGTCCCCCTCTCTCTGTCTCTCTGTCTCTCTGTCGGTCCTCCTCTCTCTCACTTTGGGGCCTCGCACCATTTCTCCTCCTCTACACCAGTGTCTCGTCTCCTTTTGTATTCGCTCTGGCGCCCCATCCCTTTCACTGTTCTCCTCCGCCTCCCTCCTTGTCATCCTCTCTCTGTCTCTCTGTCTCTCTGTCTTTCTCAGAGAGCTGCTACACGTCGAAAAAACAAACGTAACCTTGCTTTCAAACTGTGGCAGTTTGAACCTCTGAGAGGTTCCTGGGGAGTTGGAAGACGCTGTAAGTGAGCTCGGTCCTGTCCTGCTTGCGGCAGGTCTCACGCTCGGTGGAAGCAGATGCTTTTCAATCAGCCTGAATCACAACCTGTCTGGTTTTCTCAGAGGAGAAGTAGAAATACTTTTGGACCAAGAACGTCCGAATCGTGTCAAACCTTTGGAAAACACTGACGCCTCATCTCCTGTAGCTGCATATCAAATATCAGAGCAGAGTATTACACACACACACACACACACGCTGTGCAGACACAGTGAGGCATTGGCAGATAATGTTTTCTGAAGAAGCGTGGATGTGTTTTATGCGATAAAAGTCTATTCTATATCTTTATGGTTGATTCCCTTTAGATTAGAAATAATACTGTAATCCCATGAGAATGGATAAAAGAGATATGGAGAGAGAAAGAAAGAGAGAGAGAGAGAGAGCGACAGTCAGAGCATGAGAAAAAGAGAGAGAGAAAAAAGAGAGAGAGGAAGAAAGAGAGATGGGATACAGAACAAGATAATGAAAAGTGAAGAAGAAAGCAAAAGGCCCAGTCCTGCTTTTCAGGTGAAAAAAAAGAGTCCAAGTTCAAATCTAGATGTTTACACGCTGTATAGAACAGACAATCATTTTCGAGTCGGTTTCAATTTCAAAGTGCTGGACAAAAAAACGAGGGAAATAAAAGACCAGCCGGCTCTCGAATGAACAGAGGCTTCCTCTTAGGCACGACCACGCAACAAAACAAAACCACAACAAAACAGCTTCGTCATTATCCGCTCCGACAGACCAGATGTGCGATAGCAGGGCACAGGTCACTGAGAGGGGGATGGAACGGCAGGAAAATAAACAGACCAACAGGAGAGAGAGCGGCAAAATGGGAAAGATAAAGCAACTGATGTCTGAATCCCCCTCAGGGGGGGGTAGTGGTGGTGAGGGTGACAGAAGATGTGAGGTACAGGAGAGAGAGACTGTCTGAGAGAGAGAGACAGAGCATGGGGGGACAGAGAGACTGTTAGACACAGACCCCCCTATTTTGACGATCTGAAACGCAAGTATCAAAACGCAAAGCGCAAGTAACTTTGTGGGCGGGACTCCGGCTCGGTTGCTATTTTGCCGGCGGGATAAATGACTTTGCGCCTGGCGCAAATCTAAAATGGGTAGGTCCGAAGTAGCTACATTACTAATGGGTGTGGTTTGGGCGTAACGTGCAATAAACCAATCAGAGCGTCATCTCACATTCCCTTTAAGAGCAGCGCTTGTTCCATGGCGGATTGCTATTATAACGGCGGATTTGCCAGGCGCACGCCAAGAGCGGTTCACAGCCAAGGAGACCGACGTTCTAGTCAGGGCCGTAACAGATAGATAAGTGACATTGTATGGGAAAGGCAGAGCAGTTTTCTCATTGCACGAAATTGCCCGCTCATGCTGCTCATTCAAATTCTTATTCTTATTTTTATATAGCCTACCCTATATTTTATTTTTTAAATAGTTTAGTTCTTGGAATTAGTTTAACTATTGTACTTTTTTAACTTAATTTAAGACCCGTATATGTTTATTGTTTGCACCTTCCTGCCACAGTAAATTCCGTGTTTGTGCAACATAGGCTACATGGCGAATAAACCGACTTCTGATTCTGATGGAGATGGGAGAAGAAACCCACCCAAATTAGCTTCGGTTAAACAGGCGTGGGAGAAAATTGCCACAATTGTTACAAATCATGTTCACATACATAGAGATTTCTCATGAAAATCTTTTTATAATCATTGAAGAAATGTAACACGCCATAAATCAAAACAATGTAACGTAGCTTTGCAGAAAGAAGACCCTGGCCTCGCCAGCAGTGTGCAAGGACCAAGCTTGCGCCCTTAAAATAGCATCTGAATAATGCGCCATTGACTTTAGACCATGTTTTTCCTGGTCAGTGGCGGAATTGTTTTTCGGAAACTGCAAAATAGCACCAGGGAACGTTTGCGCCGGAACACGCCTCCTTTTTCGCTGAACCGCCCACGGGAGCGCAAGGTCATTTCGACGTGTGTCTGTGGAGGGAAAAGTCCGCTTTGCTTCGAGTGCAAACTAGGAATGATACTTGCGTCGTTGACAAAGTCAATTGCGCTGGGTGCAAGATCGGGCCCAGAGAGAGGGACAGGGAGAGAGAGAGAGAGAGAGAGAGAGAGAGAGGGGGGGGGGCAGGGATAGAGAGACTGTGTGAGAGAGAGAGACAGAGAATGGGGGGACAGAGAGACTGTTAGACACAGAGAGAGGGACAGGGAGAGAGAGAGAGAGAGAGAGAGAGAGAGAGAGAGAGAGAGAGAGAGAGAGAGAGAGAGAGAGAGGGGGGGGGGGGGGCAGGGATAGAGAGACTGTGTGAGAGAGAGAGACAGAGAATGGGGGGACAGAGAGACTGTTAGACACAGAGAGAGGGACAGGGAGAGAGAGAGAGAGAGAGAGAGAGAGAGAGAGAGAGAGAGAGAGAGAGAGAGAGAGAGAGAGAGAGAGAGAGAGAGAGGGGGGCAGGGATAGAGAGACTGTGTGAGAGAGAAAGGGATGAGGAGGGAGAGAAATATAGGCAGGGACAAGGACCGAGAGAGAGGAGGCATGGAGAGAGAAAGGGACTCCGTTGGCCGGCAACGCGGACGAGACATCTACCCTTTATATATATCTATGGTCCTAGTCTGGAGAGGGGTTGGGTTATGTTCGGTGACAGTGTTGATGTACCAGTTGGAGCCAGGAAGGTCTGGTGGTCTCTGGCTAGAAGGAGAAACATGAACGCAACCGCCGGAGGGGGAAGTGGATGTGTTTGTTTACACCAACGTGTGTTATTTATGTGTCTTCTAGTCCAAACTGGGAGCATGTCACAAACACACACACCCACACACACACAGATGACCATGCTTGTACTGCACATACAGCATGTCTGCGTACACACACACATACACACACACACACTCACTCATGGAAAAAGTAAGTACGCATACATATTTGTGTGACTGACTTATGAACAGGCACACACACAAATACACACACACACACACACAAACACACAATCCACATACCAAAGCTCATGACTATCTACACAACATAAAATATACTTTAAGATGTTTGACAAAGATATGGCTATAAGATGAACAGGACACTCAACATAAAACTCTGAATGCACAGACAGGAGGTTTGAACAACATTCCACTTCCAGTCAAACAGATGTCTCTCCTGTCTTCTGTTAAGGGAGGCGGAATGCCTGACAACACTTACGCACACACACACACACACACACACACACACACACACACACACACACACACACACAGACAGACAGACATGCACGTTAGAGACAGACAGCACACACTCACAACAGCACACACAGTGAACTCTCTCCCTATACTTACATTTACATTTAGTCATTTAGCAGACGCTCTTATCCAGAGCGACTTACAGTAAGTACAGGGACATTCCCCCCGAGGCAAGTAGGGTGAAGTGCCTTGCCCAAGGACACAACATCATTTGGCACAGCCGGGAATCGAACTGGCAACCTTCTGATTACTAGCCCGCTTCCCTAACCGCTCAGCCACCTGACTCCCCTTGATCTTTCCATGATCTTTCACAACCTCAA
This sequence comes from Osmerus eperlanus, assembly GCF_963692335.1. Lineage (NCBI taxonomy): Eukaryota > Metazoa > Chordata > Actinopteri > Osmeriformes > Osmeridae > Osmerus > Osmerus eperlanus. The sequence continues at coordinate 2,543,017 of NC_085020.1, forward strand.
GTACAGACGGCAGGGAAAGGAGAGGAGAAAGAGAATGAGTGAGGGAACAAGGAGATGGCTAATTGCAGGCTTCCTGTATTCCAGAACCCACAGCTGCTAAGGTCCTGCCACCAACCGTCTACCACAAAACCGGTTGCCATGGCGATGGAGATTTACAGCAACTGCCAAAAAGTCAGCAAAGAGTTAAGAGTTTCATTCAGAAACCAATAACATAGTACTGATAACATGACTGAACTCTTTTAAAAGCAGGGATGGATTTTTTCTTCTTCATCTAACATATTGAATCAACCACCTCCGTGAGGTTTTGATCAAACTGTATCTGTCTTTATTATGAATTCACTTCAGTCGTACAGCTTTCTAAAATAAAAAAACAAAATGCTGTTACCAGGGCGATAGCGACCTCCAGTGCGTGTCAGTCATGGCAAGTTGCCATGACTGCGGTGACAAAAGCAAAGTGTGTTGCAGACAGTGTGTGTTTGGGTGTGTGTATCCAAGAGCAGAGAAGAAATGTGAATTGAGGGGGAAAAAAAGAAATGAGAGAGATAAAGAGGGAAGATGACAATAGAGAGGATTTAGAGGAGGACTGAATGTGCTAATTGACTGTGTTTACTCAAGGTCAACTCACTCCTCATTACCTGCTGTTGTGATGTTTTGTGTTGTCAACAACAACAACAACAACAGTACTCTGTCCTACATGCATGTTTAGTGCACATATCTTCCCCTCACAGTCTCTGCCGTTAGCACACAATACACATCACTGTTGACATACTACTGGATAACAACAGGGAACACTCACAGATGGGAGTCAGATGGCTGAGCGGTTAGGGAATCGGGCTAGTAATCAGAAGGTTGCCGGTTCGATTCCTGTCTGTGCAAAAGAGAGAGAGAGAGAGAGAGAGAGAGAATAGACATACTACTGCTAACCTAAATAGCTTTCACTGACGTGTGTGTTTCTGAGCCCGGCCGCAGGTGTTGTCAGGGCTGGAGACTGCCCTGGATATTGTATCTCCGACTTAAATCGGCTCCGAGGTTTAACAAGGTGGAAGATAAGATCGTGATGCTGATTTAATGGGGGCCGATGAGGTGAACACTCTTAATCAAACATGAAATACCAACAGCCCTCGGAAGGCCGTTATTTAACTGTCAGAAACTATACACCTATGGTGTGTGTATTACATGTCTGCACGCACCATTGGTTAGAAAAACACGGGTGCACATGTGCATGTCTGCATGAAAAATACAGACTCACTGCGAGTTTGCGCGCCACATTTGAGAAATTGTGTCTAAAAAGCTCCTACTGTGGTTATGTATTATCTTTGGCTGCTCTTTAAGTTGTTGTGAAGTTAAAAGGCATCCGTCAGTAGCTGTTGGGACGTCTTAGTTGTAGCTACATTTACATTTCATAGATTTAGCTGACGGTTAAAATGTTATCCATAGCGACATACAAATAGCTTTTATAGGATTCACAGCAGAAGGATCTGAAGAGCCTGGTACTACAGAATTTGGCGGTCAGAGTCAAGGATGGGTCTGTGTTTAACAGCTACATCGCACTACTGAACAAATCACTTTCCCCACTAGCCCAAAACACAGACGACAGCTGCAATAAATTCTTAGGTAGTGCCTCGCCATATTGATTTGACTCATCCATTTGTTTCAAATGAGATAACATAACAGGAGAGTGGAAGGTGGCAAATACCCAACAGAGCATTTCCTGTGGCTTCGGGTTTCAATAATATATATATGAATGACAATCCAGTATGGTATACCGTGATATGTCATCTTGCAGTATAAAATGTAAAAGTTGTGGTCTGGAACGTTCTTTAACGACTAAAAGGATTGCAACCTTCAAGCGCTCCGTTTTGAAGCTATTTGAATGTGGATGTCTCCTACTGTTTGGGTGTAGAGTGATTAGCTGTTCACCAAATTTAGCCTCTCTGGGTCGTCTGGGGGATTCACCCTACAATTAGCGCTGTCTCAAGGACCACCTGCCGGTCTCTGTCTGTCTGTCTGTCTGCCTGTGCCTTTCTGTCTGTCTGTCTGTCTGTCTGTCTGTCTGCCTGTCTGCCTGTGCCTTTCTGCTTGCCTATCTGTCTGTCTGCCTGTCTGCCTGCCTGCCTGCCTGTCTGTCTGTCTGTCTGTCTGTCTGCCTGTCTGCCTGCCTGCCTGCCTGCCTGCCTGCCTGTCTGTCTGTCTGTCTATCTGTCTGTCTATCTGTCTGCCTGTGCCTTTCTGCTTGCCTGTCTGTCTGCCTGTCTGCCTGTCTGTCTGTCTGTCTATCTGTCTGTCTGCCTGTCTGCTTGCCTGTCTGTCTTTCTGCTTGTCCGCGTGCCTGTCTGCTGTCTTGCCTGCCTGCCTGTCTGTCTGTCTGCTGGTCTGTCTGTGTGTCTGCTTGTCTGTCTGTCGGATGTTCTGCCACAGACACATTCTCTCTTCTCTCAGCGTCTATGTAATAGACTCCAGCTCCAGATCAGGGGGACTCCAGAGTGCCAACCAGAGATAAGAGGAACAGCCTGGCTCACATGGCCCCCACACAGGGGCCAACACACAGTGGGGCCCACACACAGGGGGGCCCACACACAGGGGGGCCCACACACAGGGGCCAACACACAGGGGCCCACACACAGGGGGGCCCACACACAGGGGGGCCCACACACAGGGGGGCCCACACACAGGGGGGCCCACACACAGGGGGGACTCTCTCTCCCCCCTTTGTGGAGAAAAGAACAGAGTGATCCTCAATGTGCCAAGTCTTTGATAACCGTAATAAAAGTAATCCATGTATTGTGGAGTCGTACCATGACAGAGGATGTTGGAAGAGTCACAGTGAGAGTTGCTACAGCAGAAAGATATCTTCCACCACGGTGTTTAGACACAAGCACACAAGGGCTTAGCATTAGACTAGCACCACACTGATTTTAATCTTAAATAGAAAGCAACATGCATTTCTTTTATTTGCCCGAGCCCAATATCGTTAGCCACATGACAGGCTCAATAAGGTTTTGGTTATTTAGATCAATCCCTGTGAAGGCTGTAGTAAAGTGGGCAGTGTTCCCATGGAGACGGGCATACAAGGGGTAGCTGGTTGAACAGTCATCAGACAGGATAGTTAGACCGTGACAATCTCTGCAGGCCGATGGGAGCTCAGCTCTCTCTCTCTCATGAACACTGTTTACTTTCACATCAAAGTTGCACACACCCGCACACCCACACCCACACCCTCACCCTCACACCCACACCCTCACACACACACCCTCACCCTCACCCTCACCCACACCCACACCCTCACCCGCACAACCACACCCTCACACCCCCACACCCTCACATCCTCGCCCTCAAACCCTCGCCCTCACACCCTCACCCACACCACACCCTCACACACACACCCTCACACCCTCGCCCTCACCCCACTACCCTCACACCCTCACACCCACACACCCTCACACCCACACACTCACACCCACACCCCTCACACCCTCACCCTCACCCACACCCACACCCTCACCCTCACCCTCACAACCCCTCGCCC